>NC_051321.1:48028704-48331734 GCF_015220235.1 Choloepus didactylus
GTGTGGAACATTTGTTACAAATGATGATAGCACATTTTTGTAATTGTACTATTAACTAAAGTCCTTGGTTTAACTTAGGGTTCATTGTTTGTGTAGTGTTGTTCCAGGGATTTTTAAAAAATTTTATTCTGTTACCATACATGCAGTCTAACATTTCCCTTTTAATCACATGCAGATATATATTTCAGTGTTATTAACTATGTTCACAATGTTGTGCTACCATCACCACTATCTGATGCCAAAACATTTCCATCATTCCAGATAGGAACACTGTACATTCTAAGCCTTAAATTTCTATTCTCTGTCCCTATCCCACTCCCTAGTAACCTATATTCTAGATTCTTACTCTATGAGTTTGCTTATGAGACTATACAATGTTTGTCATTTTGTGTCTGGCTTATTTCACTCAGCGTATCTTCTAGGTTCATCTAGGTTGTTACATGGATCAGGACTTCATTCCTTTGTATGGCTGAATAATATTCCATTGTATGTATATACTACATCTTATTTATCCATTCATCAGTTAATGAACACTTGTGTTGCCTCCATCTTTTTGCGATTGTAATTAATACTGCTGCTAACAGCAGTGTGCAGATACCTGTTTGAATCACTGCTTTCAGTTCTTTTGTGTATATACCTAGTAGTGGGATTGCCAGGTCATATGGCAGTTATATTCTTGGCTTTCTGAGGAACCACCAAATTGTCTTCCATGGTGGCTGCACCATTTTACATAGCCACCAGCAAAGAATGAGTGTTCCTATGTCTCCACATCCTCTTCAATACTTGTTATTTCCTGTGTTTTATTTTTAATAGCAGCGATTCTACTGGGTGTGAAATAATATCTTTGTGGTTTTGATTTGCATTTCCCTTGATGGCTAATGATGTTGAGTATCTTTCCATGTGCTTTCTCATCATTTGTATATCATCTTTGGGGAGATGTCTGTTCATGTCTTTTGCCCATTTTTTAATTGGGTTGTTTGTCTTTTTGTTTTAAGTTGAAGGTTTTCTTTCTATATTCTGGATTTAATCCTTTATCAGATATGTGGTTTCCAAATATTTTCTCCCATTGTGTGGTTCATCATTTTACTTTCATGATAAAGTCCTTTGAGGCACAAAAGTTTTCAATTTTGATGAGGTCCCATTTATCTATTTTTTCTTTTGTTGCTTGTGCTTTGAGTGTAAAGTGTAAGAAATCATTGCCTAACACAAGGTCCTGAAGATGCTTCCATATGATTTCTTCCAGGAATTTGATAGTTCTGCCTCTAAATTTAGGTCTTTGATCCATTTTGAGTTGATTTCTACATATGGTGTGAGGTAGGGCATCCTTTTTTTTTGCAAATGGAGATCCAGTTTTCCCAGCACCATTTGTTGAAGAGACTATTCTTTCCCAATTAAGTGGCCTTTTCCCTCTTGTCAAAAATCAGTTGGCCATAAATGTGAGAGTTGATTTCTGAGCCTTCAATTTGATTCTGTTTGTCTAAGTCTGTCCTTGTGCCAGTACCATGCTGTTTTTTTACTATGACTTTGTAATAAGTTTAAAGATCAGGGAGTTTGAGTTCCCCAATTTCTTTCATCTATATCAAAATCTATAAATTGCTTTGGGTAGGATTGACGTCTTAACAGTATTTAGTCTTCCAGTTCATGAACATGGTATGTCCTTCCATTTATTTAGGTCTTCTTTGACTTCTTTTAGCAATGGTTTGTAGCTTTCTGTGTACAAGTCCTTTATATCCTTGGTTAGATTTAAACCTAGGTATTTAATTATTTTAGTTGCTATTGTGAATAGAATTTTTTCTTGATTTCTTCTTCTGATTGTTCATTGCTTGTGTATAGAAACACTACTGATTTGGGTTTGTTAATTTTGTACCCTACCACTTTGTTGAATTTTTTAATTAGCCCTAAGAATTTTGTTGTGGATCTGTCAGGATTTTCTATGTATAGGGTCATATCATCTGCAAATAGGGAATGTTTTACTTCTTCCTTTCCAATCTGGATGCCTTTTATTTCTTTTTCTTTTCTAATTGCTCTGGCAAGAACTTCCAGTACAATGTTGAGTAACAGTTGTGATAGTGGGCATACTTGTCTTGTTCCTCATCTTAGAGGGATAGCTTTCAGTTTTTTACCAGTAAGTAGGATGTAAGCTGTGGGTTTTTCATATATGCTCTTTATCACGTCGAATAAGTTTCCTTCTGCTCCTAGTTTTCTAAGTGTTTTTCTCAAGAAGGAGTACTAGATTTTGTCAAATGCCTTCCTGCATCAGTTGAGATGATCATGTCTTGTTTTTTGTTTGTTTGTTTCCTTCATTCTGTTAATGTGGTGTGTTACATTAATTGATTTTCTTATGTTGAACCACCGTTGCACACCAGGAATAAATACCACTTGATCACACTGTATAATTCTTTTAATATGTTGTTGGATTCAGTTTGCTAGTATTTCATTGAGGATTTTTGCATCTGTATTCATAAGACATATCGGTCTACAATTTTCTTTTCTTGTGTATCTTTATCTGCCTTTGGGATGAGGGTGATGTTGGCCTTGTAGAGTGAGTTACAGAGTGCTCCATCCTTTTCAATTTTTTGAAAGAGTTTGAGCAGAATTGGAGCTAAATCTTCTTGGAATGTTTGGTAGAATTTCCCTGTGAATTCTGTCTGGTCCTGGGCTTTTCTTGTGAGGTTTTTGATTACCAATTGAATCACTGCAATAGTTATTGGTTTGTTGAGGTCTTCTGTTTCTTCTTGAATCAATGTAGGTAGTTTGTTTGTTTAAGAATTTATCCATTTCATCTAGGTTATCTAATTTATTGGTGTACAGTTTTTCATAGTATCCTCTTATAGTCCTTTTTATTTCAACAGGGTTGGTAGTAATGTCCCCTTTTCATTTCTGATTTTAGTTATTTTTATCCTCTCTTTTTTTCCTTGTTATTCTAGTTAAAGTTTTGTCAATTTTATTGATCTTTTCAAAGAACCAACTTTTTGTTTCATTGATTCTATTGTTTTTAATTCTCTGTTTCATCTATATCTGCTCTAATCTTGGTTATTCCCTCCCTTCTGTTTGCTTTGAATTTAGTTTGCTCTTCTTTTTCTAGTTCTTTCAGTTTTGAAGTTAGGTCTTTGTTTTGAAGTCTTTTCTTCATTTTTAATGTAAGCATTTAGAGTTATAAATTTCCCTTTCAAGACTGCCTTCACTGCCTTGCATAAGTTTTCATATGTTTTATTTTCATTTTCATTCACCCCAACATCTTTCCTGATTCCACTTCTGATTTCCTCTTTAACCCATAGGTTGTTTAAGAGTATGTTGTTTATTTCCACATATTTGTGAATTTTTCCATTTCTCCCTTTGTTATTGATTTCTAGCTTCATTCTGTTGTGGTTGGAGGATATACATTATATGATTTCAATATTGCTGAATTTATTGCATCTTGTTTTGTGACCTATCATATAGTCTATCCTGAGAATGAACCATATGCACTCAAGAAGAATGTGTATTCTGTTTTTGTTGGGTGAAGTATTCTATAAATATCTGTTAGGTCTAGTTGGTTTAAAGTATCATTCAAGTCTTGTATTCCCTTACTGATCTTCTGACTAGATGTTCTATTCATTATTGAGAGTGGTGTGTTGAAGTTGCCTACTGTTAATGTAGAACTGTCAATTTCTCCCTTCAATTCTTTCTATATTTGCTTCATATATTTTGGGGTTCTGCTGTTAAGTGCATATATATTTATAATTATTAAATCTTCTGTTGGATCATCCCCTTTATCAGTATATAATGAACATCTTTTTACTTAAAGTCTATTTTATCTGATATTAGGATAGATACGCCAGCTCACTTTTGGTTGCTACTTGCGTGGTATATTTTTTCTATTCTTTCACCTTTAACCTACTTGTTTCTTTAAATTTAAGGTGAGTCTTTTGCAGACAGCATATGGTTGGGTCATGCTCTTTTTTTAATCCATTCTTCCAATCTCTGCCTTTTGAGTGGAGTTTAATCCATTGACATTAAAAGTCACTATCGATAATAAAGGACTTTCTTCTGCCATTTTGCTATTTAACCTTTTTAAGTCTTATACTTTTTTCTACCTCACTTTCATTAATGTCTACTTTTATCTTTATTTGATTTTTTTGTGTGCTGTACCATACCGAGTGCCTTCTCATTTCTAGCTGAGTATGTTTTTCATCTATTTTCTTGTGGTCATCATGGGGTTAAAATTTAGCATCCTGAATATATAACAATCATATTTGGTTGGATTCCAATTTGTCTTCAATAACATTCACATATTCTTTTCCTATACTTCTCTGTCCCCCCTGCACATTTTTGTTGTACTTGTTACCATATATCTTTATACATTGTATGTCCAAAAACATAAATTTACCATTACTTTTTATGCATTTGCATTTTAGCACCTGTGGGAAGTAAGAATTGTTACATACCAGACAGTATCATTTATAATTACCCACATGTTTACCTTTACTTCAGGTCTTTATTTCGTTATGCCACTTTGAACCACTGTCTAGTGCCTTTCCTTTCAGTCTGAAGAACTCCATTTAGTGTTGCTTGTAGGAGAGGTCTAGTGGTGATGAACTCCCTCAGCTTTTGTTTATCTGGGAATGTCTTAGTCTCTCCCTCATTTTTTAAAGACAGTCTCAACGGATACAAAATTTTTGGCTGGAAATTATTTTCATTCAGCACTTGAACTATTTCAACCCACTGCCTTCTTGCCTCCATAGTTTCTGATAAGAAATCAGCACTCAGTCTAATTGGGACTACCTTGTGTGTAACATGTTGTTTTTCAGAACTCTTTCCTTGTCCTTTTCACTTGATAGTGTGATTAGTATATGACAGGGTATATTTTTCTTCAAGTTTATGCTGTCCGGTGTTTTCTGGGCTTCTCGCATATGCATATTAACATGTTTTGCTAAGTTTGGGAAGTTCTCTGTCTTTATTTCTTTGAATATTCCTTCTACTCCTTTCTCTCTTTTTCTGGATACCTATAATGTGTATATTGGTATGCTTGATGGGTCCCAGGGGGTTCTTAGGCAATTTTTGCTTTGAAAAATTCTTTTTTCTTTCTCCTCATCCTGACTCATTTTGAATGTCTTGTCACTGATTCTTTCTTCCATCAACTTCAATCTGCTCTTGAAACCCTCCTGGGCGTTATTCATTTCAGTGACTGTGGTCTTCAACTCCAGTATTTCTCTTTGGTTCCTTTTTAAAATTTCTGTGTCTTTACTAAGACTATCATATTGCTGACTCATTATTTTTTTGGTATCCTGGAATGCTTTCTCTGTATTCTCCTTCATCTCTGTGAGCATTTTTTAAGATCATTCTTTTAAAGGCTTTGTTCAGTATATCCAGATTCTTGTCTTCTTCATTGGTGTTTTCTGGGTTTTTAGCCTCTTCCTTTTGATGGGCCATCATTTCCTGTTTCTTTGTCTTTTACTCTGGTTGCACTCTGTACATTTCGATATTTTAAAATTTTGACTCTGGGATTTAATCCCTGAGATGTCTGTTTCTTGATTTTGTATGTAGCTGTTGATAAGATGGAGATTTTCTCGAGCACCAGTCCTCCTATCAGGAAGGTTTGCCCAAGGCAAATGCAGTGTGCAGGGCTTTCCCTGTCTTTTTGGGCCTCTGTGCTTTCCTGGGCTTTTGCTTGTTGTTTTGTGTGGAGTTCCCGTTTACATGAGTTTCATCATCCGCTCTTTTTCCCAGGAGACAGACTTCCCTCTCCCAGGTGTTTGAAGCTGGCAGGCCTTTGCCCCAGTCTTCCCACCTCTCTAGTTTCTTATACTCCTTACATTGTCTCAAGCTGTTTTTGTCTAGAAGGCAAATTCTGGAATGTGGGTCATGCAGGAGAGGACTTTCCCAAATCAGTCTTTCCCAACCAAAACAGGGTCAGGGACCCATGAAGGGAGTGCTGACTGGATCCAAAGTGCCCTGAGGAGGGGATCAGGAAGGGTGCCAAGAGCTTCTCTGATGGCTCCCCAAAGCAAGCTTTCCTGGCCTACCCAACAAATGTAACCCGTCAACTAACTGTACCCCATTGCTCTGAGGAGGCACAGAAGTCTCCACCACTGTTGCCCCAGTCTGGTGAGGGTTGAGATAATGACTGCCACTGCCTTTGTCTGGGACAGGTTAAAACAACGGCTGCCCTCAGAACCAGGCCCCCAGTGACCCAGAGTCTCTAATCAAAAGCTGTGATCACTGTTTGACTGTGTCCACCCCTAGTCTTGGGGAAGAGGATTTTTACATCCCTTTCTGTCACCAGTAAGCTAGTTAGGGGCCAGACCCCATGGTGGCCTGCCGAAAGAGTGGGGGATTGGTGCCAGTAGCTGCTGTGCCAAGAGAACCACTTACTGTTCTTTACCATAATTTATCAGCCTCTTCCTCTCACTCTTCCTGGATCCTCTACAGTGTGTTTCTGGCCTCTAGAATTTCTAAATAGTTGTTTCAGACAGTTTCTGCGTGTTTAATAGTTGTTTTGGTAGAAGGACTGAGTCCTGTTGTTCCCTATTCCGCCATCTTCTCAAAATCCTCTCTGTATGATTTACTTTTGTGAAAACACAACAAAACAAAGCAATTAAATGAAGCAACAGAGTATAATCCTCTTTAAAAATACATGCTATAAGTATGGGATTGTCTCTTGAACTCTATTGTTGGTGTTGGAAAAAGCTTTCTATGAAGTCATTCTAATGGTTGTTTTCATTAGGACATATTAAAGTTATTATTAAAAACACCAGAGTACTTAAAATGAATGCCTAGAGGCTTTGTGAAATAGCTTTTATTGGGTAATGTATTGCATTATGTGTTATCAGAATAAAAGTAATGCTGCTCTGGCAATTGGAGAGTAAATACTGCAGATGTCAACATCATATTTGAAGTTGATTGGGGTATTAAATCTTCCATACAGTGTTTTTTCCTGTTTAACACGTATAATGGTAAAGTCAAGGAAAAATGGATGATAGAGCCTGAGTTCTGTCAAAAAATGGTCAGCAATGCATTTATAAGGAGATTGAATGAGTAGTTCATTTATCTATTTAAAAAATATAATCATGTAAGCCAGTTTTTTTAGGCAATCCTTACAGGTGAATGCTATGTATCTATAATAGTCCATCCAGTTCCAATGATGGACCAAATGTTCTTCCCCCTTCCTGGATTAGATTAGGAGAGGACAGCTTTGAATGGGCTCAAAGTTCTAATGTAGACCTTTGTTCCGGTTTGTCCATGCTGCCAGAATGCAAAACACCAGAGATGGGTTGGCTTTTATAAAAGGGGGTTTATTTGGTTACACAGCTACAGTCTTAAGGCCATAAAGTGTCCAAGGTAACGCATCAACAATCAGGTACCTTCACTGGAGGATGGCCAATGGCATCCGGAAAACCTCTGTTAGCTGGGAAGGCACATAGCTGGCATCTGCTCTGAAGTTCTGGTTTCAAAATGGCTTTCTCCCAGGACATTCTTCTCTAGGCTGCAGCAGCATCTGGGCCTGTGTGGCTTTTTTTAAAGGACTCCAATGATCCAGTAATGATCCACGTGGAATGGGTGGAGCCACACCTCCATGGAAACATACAATCAAGAGATCACACCCTAAGCAAAGGTGTCCCTCACAATTGGTTGGGTCACATCTTCAGGGAAACACTCAATCACAAGGTTCCAACCTAACCAACACCAATACATCTGCCCCCACAAGATTGCATCAAAGATAATGGCATTTTGGGGGACACAGTACATCCAAACTGGCACAACCTTGATCATCCTCAGAATTGAACTCCTTGATGGACTCCTGGATTGGCTTTGTGTTCTTAAATCTAAACTAGCATTCATGGAATTGTCCTTGAACAAACCAAACCTTAAAAACAGGTCATTATCTTAAGTGCCACCATGTTCTTTGTGGTCACTCAGATCTTAAAATGGTCACATGATACCTTAAACTCAGAAAGACCTCATTTCATTTCATCTACTGTTTCTTTTTAAGTTGACATCTTCTAAACTGAAAATAAGTAGAGGGAAAAAAGAGACTCTAGGAGCTCTCATCTCCTTTTTTTCTTCCTTTTTTCCCCTTCCTTCCTTCCTTCCTCCCTCCCTCTCCCCCCCCCCTTCTTTTTTTCCTTTCCCCTTGCCCTCCTCCCATTCTACTAGATGCTTTTCAAATGAATACATACAAAAGAGGTTTCACTGAACTTTAAGAACATCAGAAATCTGCACATTCAAGAGTGGAACAAATCATAAGTTAATTTTCTCATTGGTTTAAGTCAGAGCGAAAAAAAAAAAAAGTATTCCTGCTGGTAACAAAAAGTATTTACTACTACAGAGACATATAGATGACTTGTGTTCTTGAAAATTATATGGTATAAGTTGCATGCAAATTAGGCTTCCTTTTTCAAGAGAATTTTTCCTCTTGTGTTATTATTCAGATATTTCAATCCTTTTGATCCTGTGGTGAACTGAGAGCAATAAAATATTATTTACAATCCTCTTTTTCTAGAAAAAAAGCCATTTACCACTTTGAAAATCAGGGACCTTTATGAATAAGAGCATGACGGCTTCTATAGCACTCTTGGATTCTTAGAGTAAGTAATTTGACAGAACTACAGTAAGAACCACAAAAAAAGTTACTCATGTCTTTGTGTTGGAGATAAAAACCTGGTTAGTAGGTGCCTGAGGAGAATAATGCTGCATTGTTCTCCTTTGAAACATTTTGGTTGTCACTGCTTACTTATTCATTGCTTTCCTAAGACCTACAAATCAAAAATGCCATTATTAATTACAATAGTATTGCTATTGGGAGTTTCCCACCCTTCAAGCTAATGATAATAGCTATTATTTTTTATTATATATGATTTATCTGGCAAATAATGTATATTGTTTAATATCATTCTTCCAATAGCCCTGTGAGGGCACTTTTGTGGTTTTAATCATTTTACAAAAGAAGAACCTGAAGTTGAGAGCAGTCAGCTGACTGGCCCAAAGCCCCACATGGAGTTAATAAGTATTTGAGCACTGATTTGAAGTCCTGTCTATCTGCAGTGTCAGCTTTATGGGTTACAACCTATGTAATCCCACAGGGCTCCACGCTCATGAGGGCCCCATGTTTGGTTTACTGTTCTGTGGGTCGCCATCTTGAAATTCATAATAACTTTTTAATAAGGGGCCCCAAATTTTCATTTGGCATTGGGTCCTGCAAATTACATAGCAGAGGCCCTGTATCTCTGACTATAAATCCCATGCTCCTTCCACTCCACTGTACTCCTTCCCAGAGATGAACCCTCCTTTGCAATAGCAACTCCAACAGGAATAATTACTACCAGTGTGGTCTGTCTGACCCACTCGGATATCTAAGTTGGTATCAGATCTAGATTTAAACTTTGAAGTGACAAATATCCAAAAGTTTTTAGCTTTCTGCTAGCTTAAGTGCCAGAAAGCAGGAAACAGAATTATTTTATTTCTTTTACCCACCCCCTCTGGTTTTTTCATTTCTTCTAAAATCATTAAATTGTATTTTTATTTCTATACATGGTGGCATTTTCTTTCTTCTCCATCATGTTCTGATTGGTTTCATTCTATTTGTAGATTTATCTAAAATGCCTTGGTTTTCTAAAAGTGATTGCTACTACTGAGATATTCTGTTATTAATAATGAATATTTATTTAGTGCTAGATGTGTGGTTTGAAGCCATTTTTCTATTAAATCAAATTCTTTTCAATCTAAATTAGGAATGTTAGCTTTGAATTCAGGAGCTAACCAAAATACTGACCTTTTTATTTTCTCCTTTTATGTTTATCTAAAAACTTTCAACACTTAGTTTTCTAATTTTAGAGTTGAAGAAATGAAGTGGTGTATTTTTAAAATTTATTTTTATCAAACCCTAAAATAAATTCTGTTTCAGGTCAGATTTAAGAAAATTACCATCAAAGAGTGTTTTCACTTGTGACAACTCTTTTCATTAATAATCCATACCGCCCTTTATTTTGAAATGCCTTCTATTACAATCACATTATCAGAAGTTTGGGGTATATTAGAAACTCAACCCCCTTGTTTCACAGATGAGGAAACTGAGTTCCGGAGAGTATATGTGCCTCATTCAAGGTTGCACAAATAGCGACAGAGCAAAGACCAGCACACAAATCCCTTAATTTAAGTCCAGCACTCTTTTATTATACCAAACAAATATCTTTTAATGCCTAAAATCACTAAGATTTATTTTATAATTTTCTGTCTATAATAAATATTTATATAGCCTTGAGCCTCAAGCTAAAGTTTAGCTTGCCAAGGCCCTATGAATATGAACATCAGAAAATCTGGAGGGAAAATGTTAGATTTTCAGTAAAAGGGCAACAGTGTTTTGAAATGCTTGATGTCATGTTAGAAAATATTCCCCCTCTTCAAATTACATTCTCCTACAATCAACAATGCCTCTGGATTGTTTTGGTAATTTTATAAACCTGTAACATATTTTATAAAAACAAATTACCTTGCAAAAGATGTCCAAAGCTCATGTCAAATTAAATACGCTGTGGAAATCATGACAGTTGACTCTAGTGTATAATAAGGAAAACCAGCAAGGTGGTTCTGTTGAAAGACATTTTTTTTCCCCACCAGGGCGCCTGCTTTTTGGTTGACTGGGAACAACACTAAAATATATTCATAGTAAAAGCAAATTATGTATCCTGTGCAACTGGCCACAAGTTTTATGAGGATACTTAGAAACACGGCAATTGATTCCAGACTGGTGTATTATTAGAATCAAAAGATTTTTCTTCTTAAATCCACCCAAGATTATGCTCCCGAGATGCTGCATAACTGTTCTGACTGGGTTGGATATGTTACTGATAGCTGATCACATGACTTTTGCAGGACACATTGCCTCTGATATGGTTTGGAAACAAGATTTTTCACTAAATATTTCTTAAGAAAGAACTGGAACAAAATCTTCTTTAAAGATATCCCCCTTTTCTGTTTTTTTCATGACTCATTTGCCTAACATTTACTGATTCACTTCCATTATGCAAGGGACCTTTTAATCTTATGTGAAATATTAACCAACAAGGAATAACTTTTTGTTCCTTCTCCTGCTGCCCTTTTTCTCCAGAGTAAAAACAGTCAATCATAGTTAGGGAAGGAATCCCGCAGAGATGGAACCAAGAAGTAAGATTCAAATTCTGTTCGTCCCTTCACACTTCGCATGGTGCTGTCATTATTCTTAACTAAATTTCATTTTGGTCAACCACCCCTAAACTGCCGCAAGTCCTGCAGCTATGCAGATCCCTCAGTGCTCCTGGTAAGCCCACAGGAGGCAGCCTGGGGCAGGCAGAGAGTTCCAGCAGGACCCCTCATTCTGCTACGTGCTGGGTACAATTTCAAGACCTTGGCCACATTGGTTGACCTAACAGAACCCCAGTAACTTCTCTGAAATGGCAATAATAATACTAGATTAGCTCCTGAGTTATTTCCCATATACAGATGGATTACTGGGTGATAAATAAAGTGACAAAGGAATAAGATAATTCTGGAACCCAGACTCATCATCTTCAATGACCTCTCATTCCCCCAGTGATCTAGTCTGGCAGCTGTATTTCAGAATAGATGGGGAGATAAAAGGACTCACAACAGATCACTTTGACTTTGTCAAATGTTTGGAATTACTGTTTGTAAAGAAGCATGTCCATGGACCTGAAGGAACTTTAGTCCACTGGCTATATACAAAATCTGGCAGAACTTCATCCTTACCTAATTCCTAGATTTTAGCCTGGGCCAGATGTGCGTGGTGAGCAGGAATGTTTATGGTCAAGGCACAAAGATAAATAAGGCTGAATAAAAATGCTGCAAAACTCCACACATACACACACTTCAGTTAGTACAGCATGCAAGGCAGAACCATGAGGAATACATTCTTAGTGCAGAACTCCATGGGAATTACACCAAACTACACACCAAGAATATATCTGAAGTGGCTCAGTGGAACCACTGGTTTAGGCTCTTGGCTGTTTCCATTTTATGGACCACATCTTGGACTCAACTTCATAGACTGGTTCATATTCCTGGAAGGTGCAGTCTGCATGAATACATTGGCATACACATTCAAGACATATGCATATTCATAAGCCCTTTGATAGATGTGGAGATTTCATGAGTTAATGTGTACATGTAAATATGGAGACAGTGCATGATACTTGGGCAATCAACAATTCCCTTCTTCCCTCATCATTACATTAGTGTACACAAAGCCTGCTCTGGTATTTACTTTCTTAAAGTGAGGTGACTGTTCTTCATTGTAACAACAGATAAGACCAACTGAAGAGAGGAAGACATTGTGTTTATTCAGGACTTGATATTTGCCAGGCACCAAAGCATTGGTTATCAACAAGGGTGATTTTGCACCTCCCCCACCTCCCCAGGGAACATTCAACAATGTCTGGTGACACTTTTGGTTTTTACTAATGGCATCTAGAGAGTAGAAGCCAGAGGTGCTGCTAAACACCTGACAATGTACAGGATAGCCCCCCACGACAAAGAATTATCCAGCCCAAAATGTCAATAGAGCTGCAGTTGAGAAACCCTGTGCTGAGGTAAGGTTTTGATTTAGTCCTCACAACACACTGTGAAGTGAATTCTGTTGTTATATGTGTTTTACAGATGCAGAAATTGTATTATTGAGAGGTCAAGTATGTGGCCCAAGATCTCAGTACTAATGGTAGAACATAGAAGCCAAGCTCTTCATCCATGCCATCATGGCAAATAGGATGAAGACACTTCTCCTTGCTTCCAACAACATAGTGCTGCCTCTGATAAAATATTAGGTTGAAATTGCATCATACAGACTGATGAGGTTTTTTAATGTTTTAGGTTTTTTTTAAGCAAACAAAAGAATTCCCATATCTTGTAATTGTGGATCTAGGTTATCATGAAATTGTTTTCCTTAGAGGTGTGCTAGTAGCAAGATTTGCTAACCTTGCCAGTGTCAAAGAGACTTGATGGAATCTTTTGTTATGGTTTTCTCTGTTTTAAGTTCCTGCTTGCACCAGTGCCAGGAGATCTGTTAAGGGAGATTTATAGTTCTATCCTTTTAGGAGAGAATATTCACACTCTGGTTTTGCCTTTTGACGCTTACTCGCATTATCCCTGAAGTAGATTATCTTTTTTTTTTTTTTTTTAATTTGGTGTCAGGGTGGATTCTGTCATCTTCTGAGTTAGCTGGTGTGCTCCAGGAAGTGAAAGGATTAGGAAGTGTCAGAGATAACAGGGCTGACTTTGTTCCACTGTTTTTTTTTTTTTGCCAGTCAAAAAGAAATAGGGGATGATAGAAACTCATGAGTTGCTGTTTGCAAAACTGTTTATTTTCCTGGAATATTTTGGTCTTTTGTTAACATGAACATTGACCACTTTTTTGCTAAAGTGGATAATTTATTTTATATGAGGTGAAGAACCACTTCAGAATGTTCTGAATCACTCAGAACTCGATTTGGATAAAAATAAATGCTCTCATTTTCTCCAATGGATGTTTTCCTTTGCCCACAAAAGTTATGACTGACTCTGATCTTTCCCCAAAACCCACTATATGAATTCTTGATAAATGTCTAAACAAAATGTAAGAAATTGTCATAAACAAGTAAAAATCCCAAAGAAATCAAAATGTAGTCTACCTCTGCCCTTCCAAATTGGACCTATAAGTTAAATCAATTTTTGGGCTCTTTGAACAGTAGAATGTTTATATATAGGATGCATTTTTATCCAGATAACCATTAAAGAAAGATGACCATTAAAGAGTGGCATTTTAGTAGACTCTTTAAGAAGCAAGAGAATCCAGGCTCATTACCTCATGTACCTAATAAAGAAGAAGCTCACCAAAACAAGTAAGAAGGTGAATTAAAAAAGAAGCAGGGTGATGTTAGGGAAATCACAGACACCTGTTATGGGGCCATCCCCTAGGCCTCACCAACCCCGACCTCCTTCTCTGGGAAGTCACAAACACATGCCAAGAGGCCATCCTCCACCTTCCTTCTGCTACTTACACCTCTTTTCCATTGTGTGCCATTCCACAACCTGGGGGGAATGTTGAGTCTAATGAAGAGTCCCAGCCGGACCTTAAACCTGGGAACAAGTAGCCCCAGATGCTTATCAGAACAGTAATTCTCAGAGGGAGGGGTCTCCCAGGAGGATAAAAACCACAGTCAAACAGTACAGATTGGTGTTTCCTCTCGGCCCAACATGGGGTGTGTGGAGCTGCCATCTATTGACCCCAACCTGGAACAGTTTTTGGCAACCGTGGGAGACTGGCTGTGATGAGACTTCTTCCCCTGCTCTTTTGGACTCTTTGTGCTGTGTAAGTGACAGGAGATTATTTACCCTTTCTGGACTCCTTATTCTGCATAAGGAATAAAGAGATCATTTGTTGGAAGTTTCTGTTGTGCCCTGAACCTGTGTTCTCATGATGATCTGTTGTAGCAACTTGCTCCACAGGTGCCTGCAGGTGGCCTTGGCTCAACCCTAACAATCACAGAGGGCTTCGCATTTTGACTTCTGTTACAATCTCCAAATGAGGTCAGGTATACACTCATGTACATACGGTGGCCGGACTGAAGAAAGAAGAGATTTCTCATATAACTTAGAAATTTGTTTCATTATTGAACCACATTGCCTGAATAGTACACTGTGAATTATTATTTCATTTTGCAATAATCTTGAGAGTAACACAGTTATACTTGTATGTGTGATAAAAAGCCAATATGCTTGAAATCCCATCTTGTTATTTCCTCATAAATTAATATATGAAGAACTCCAAATAACTGAAGTAGTGTGGGCTTTTCCTGAGCTCTGAGAGGCTCAGATGAAAGCCATCAACCTGGATATTATTTAGAGTGAAATCACAGGGGCTGGAAGTAAATGTTCTGATTATTTATTACTTGGTAAAACACTACCCCAAACCTTAGTGGTATCAAATGACAATCATCTGGGTTGGTTGGATTCAGCTGGGTGTTCTGTTGCTCCACATGATATCATGTAAGGTTGCCATCTAGAAGCTCATTTGGGTGGAACATCCAGCATGGGTCACTCATATGGCTGATAGTTGACCCTAGCTGACAGCTGGGAGCTCAGGTGGGGCAGCTAACTGCCCCTGTCCTCTACTTGTGAGTTGCGCTCCTCACAGGGCTTCTCACAGCATAGCAACTAGGGCCCAAGAAGGAGTTCCCCAAGAGCACGTCTTTCAAGAGGTTGGAATCACAAGACAGACTTTTTAAAGGTGAGGCATGAAACTGACACAGCGTAACTTCTATGTTCTATTGGTTAGCCAGCCACAGAAACAGCCATGTTTGAGAGAGAAGAAATAAACTTCACCTTCTGTTTTAGTTTGCTAAAGCTGCTGAAATGCAATGTACCAGAAATGGTTTGGCTTTTTACAATGGGGATTTATTAGCTTACAAATTTACAATTCTAAGTCCATGAAAATGTCCAAATTAAGGCATCAACAGGACCGATACCTTCTCTGAAGAAAGTCTGGTGGCATCCAGGATTTCTCTGTCACATGGGAAGGCTCATGGCCTTTCTTTCTGGGTTTTGTTACTTTCAGGTTCTGGTTCTTTCAGTTTCTGTGGGTCCTTGTTTGCTTCTTCTGGGGCTTTTGTCTCCAAGTTGTCTAGGTGTTTCTCTATCTGATCTCTCTGGTTTTTCTCTCTTTTATTGTCTTCATAGAGGACTTCAGTAAAAGGATTAAGACCCACCTTGAATGGGGTGGGTCACTTCTTAGTTGAAATAACCTAACCAAAAGGTCCCACCCACAATAGATCAGCAGCCACAAGAATGGGTTAAAAAAATGGCCTTTTCTGGGGTACATAACAGTTTCAAACCAGTACACCTTCCTATGAAGAAAATGAAAAATAATTTGCAACCATGTTTAATCCATCACATAGTAAAAGAAATGCTAGGTCATCATTATTTTATTTTAGACCGTAGGATTGGAAAATGTGGTCCCTAAATTCATTTGCAGTGTGATATAAGTTCACCTAGCACTTTCCTCATAGATATTCAATTAATATTCACTGTTTGTGCTTGACATTTATCAATTTATTTAATCCTCACAGACATCCTGTGATAAAGAAATTGCAGTATAGAGAAGTTGAGTAAATAGCTCAAGTGAAAAAGCTAGGTCAGTGGCCAGTTAGGATTTAAACTCAGGAGAACTTGCTCCTGGATCCTTCTCTTGACCATTATTAGACTGCCCCTCCCAATAGTGATTCTCCAGATGCTTTGGACTTATACCCATAGACTTTTTTTTTTAATAATTCAATTTTATTGAGATATATTCACATACCATACAGCCCATAGACTTTTAAATATTTCTTCTACTTCAAAGGAGTTCATTCCTTTTGAAACTAATGCCCATGTTTATAATTTTAGCTTCTTAATTTTAGTATGTTGCATTTGATAACCCTTCTGCTTTATAGTGCCTCAAATTCTGGGAAGTAATTATCCCATTTAGGCCATTTCCCCACAGAGTTTCAAATTATTTCAAGAAAAGGCAGAGAGTATTTCAAGGATGCCCAGGGAATGAGAGGGTAATCAAGAACAAAGGGAGCTCCCGAGACCAAAACCCTTTACCATCTCACTCATAGGCTACGTGGCTTCTTACTGAAACATCTCTCTTACTCTCTGCAAGTCTGTTTCTTCATAACTTCAGCTTGTGTATGGCCCATGAAGGCTGCCACAGCCTCTCTCCACACAGTGACCTTTTACATTCATTTCTCATTGTGTAATACCTCATTCTTTAGGTTATTTCTTGGAGCAGTTTCTTGAGGGAAACAAATCTAGTTGGTTCTGCCATTATTTTTTGCCAGGACACATTATAAGTCACTGGTTAATCTATGTGTTGATTGTCTTTAGTTTTCATGCCTTCACTGTTCCAAAGAATCATACCTAGAGGTAAAAACCAGACTGGGTTTCCTCATCCAAGGAGAGCTAAGCATATAGAAGGAACCTTGAACTTGACATTTTTCTTAGGAAGAGATGAGGGCAGGCTGAAAATATCTATAAAACTGTAATAGAGTTGAGATAAGAGTAAGATAAAATTGATCAACTAAGCAGAATAAGTTGGGGGGGGGGGGGTTATTAGTGGAAGTAAATTTTTGGCATTGGAAGAGAGAAGTCTTTTAGGCATAATGCCCCTGGCTCTGGAGATGCATTTTTGCCCACTAGGGAGATAGGAATTGAGATGTGATTGAAGATATTGACCATGTCCTGCTAAGTAATAATGTGGCCTGACATCATTATGGCTGAAACTAAAGCTAGATAAACTTTTGAGTAGGGAGGCTGTGGAATAAGAGAAATACCTTATCTCTTATGGAGGGTCAGGGTCCCCTTAACTCTGCAGTTAAATTATCAAGTTATTTTGCATTGCTCTAATGAGAATGACTCCAGGTGATCCAGTCCCTGCAGATTTACTATTAAAGAGTTTTTATTTTATTTATACTATACAAATCATTTTTTCTACAAAATTGTAGAGAATTTTTTGTACAAAGAGAGACATTCGGTAGTAGTATTCATCAAGGTTTAATTCTTCAAAAAATGGATAAAATTTGTTTTGATCATTTCTTTTAATTTAGTGAACCTATTTAAACACACACACACACACACACACACACACACACACACAACTAAAAGAAAGAAGCTTCCCAAGAGCATCGAAACATGATGCCATCAACAAGGAAAAGCAATTTCCCACAGAAGAAACTTGTCAAATATTTAAATAGAGGTTAGTAGCATGGGAAAGGGTGTCAAACTGCAGAGTTGAAACCAGATTTTACCACATTCTAGTTTTGCTGTATTGTCTTGGGCAAGGAGCTTCAGGGTGTTCGGCTGTAAAATGGGAAAATAACATTCTCATGGAGGTGCTTTCAGAATCAAATAGATAATCTGTATAATTCTCTTAGCAAATTATATTTCAATGAATGTGCCTAACTAGTGCTTTGAGCCAGACAACATTAGAGTAGTTTGAATTAAGGTGTACGGCAGGGTTGGTACTGTGGTGAAGTGAAATTTGAGGGGACCCAAAAACTCGATAATCTGGATACATAATACATTAAGGCAAAATATAAGCATCATTGCAACAGAAATCCATGATGAGCAAAGTTTCAAAATTTTAAATAAAAAATTAAAGTTTCGATAAAACTTTACAAAATAGGTAACTAGCCCATGAGCCTGAGTTTGCTTATTGGATTTTTTTTAAATATTGCATTGATATGTTACTTATCCTGATTATTGACTTTTTGGCACCTCCTTAAATTTTGTACCGAAATGAGTGCTCACTTACTTCACTGTCTTGCCAGCTCTGTTGTATAGTTTTACATTTTAACTGAGATACTCAAAATTCTACAATTCAAATCATAGATATAGACAGGACTTTTGGGACCATCGTACCGCACCTCTATGTGGTTACAAATGTTTTCTAGCCACTCCTTTTTCATGTCAAAGATGGTAGCTTTGCCTTTAATAGCCTACACACAGATGTGGAATTGTTGAGCTTTTGCAGTAACTCTAACCCTAGGTCAACATGGCTTGGAGGTGACACTACATTAAACAAGCAAGACTCATTCTCTCCTAGAGGTCCTTGGCTTGCTCTTTGACTTGATGGCAGTTTAGACGGTACAATTGCTCTTGCATAGGTGTTCATTTCTTTCATACTTGATATTTTGCTAATTTCCTTTGACTATTTCTGAGGGAAAATTTAGACCATCCTGAAAATAACGAACATTTCAGGAAATTGTATTCTTGTCACTTTTAAATATTGATGGGTTTCTGTAAGTGGGAATATAATTAAAATCACAGCAGTTATCAAGCTTCCTTTTATAATAAACCTTTTGTTCCTTTACCTAACCTAAAACTGCCTTTCCTTGTTTCTCAGGGTTAAATGGCAGGGAGCCATTTATCACAACCAGCTCTACCTTGGCAGGGCTTGCCATGAATCAGATGTCCTTTTCCTCCTAGAAGGTAGCATGTAGCTCTTACTCAAGTCCATCTCACATTTGAATTTGCAGATGAGCATGTGGCCTGTTTTATTCCACTGACAGCAGTTGATACATCAACCTAAATGATAGCACTTGGAAGTGTAGTTACTACAGTTTTTTAGGGCTCCACACCCCCATCCCAAACCTGCTGTCTCTGTAGTCCATCCTGTGCATCTTTAAGGTAAAATATTCATCCAGTGATCACAAATAGGAGAATAACCTCCTTAAGGAACCGAAGAGCAAAAATAACAGGTTGCTATTCAAACAGAGGGCTAGAGATGGCAGAGCTACAGCTTTTGAACTCTGACTAGATGTTGATTGTCCCAGAAGGGCATGTTTCCTATCATTTGGAATTGTTTCCCAATAGTCCAAGAAACCAAGCAGTCTGACACACAGCAGTAGAGAATATATCTGATCAAAGAAAATGAAATGGATGCATCCAAAAGCACTTAGGAGATTAGAGAGAACATTTGTCATTTGGGGGATTTGCCCAGCTTCTGAACCCTTTCTCTATGTTTGGGGAAGTCTTTGCCTTATGAATTTTATAGTGAGAGGTGTAGCCCCTTTCCTTGTATAGGAGGGGAAGAAATACCAGATTCTCACTACCATTTTCCTAAGACTTGGGCATGTAACAATCAGATGCACACACTCAGCCTTTTAAGTATGGGGTTTGTGACCCAAAGAAGTGGGATCAATGCAGAATTCTTTTCGGAAATGATTCAACTTACAGCCATATCCAGGGCCATATGGGGTAATCAGGTAAGGGCTCTCTGAGGAAATTACCTTTATATTGTATTGAGACCTAAATGGCAAGAAGGAGCCAACCTCACAGACACTGAAAGGAAGAGACTCTTCGATGAAGGTAATGGTCAATCCCAAGGCCCTTGAACAGGAAAAGTCAATTAAAGTTCACACTTTCCAAGTTGTGTAGTTAAAGAAACAGAAGGGCATAAATTGTCCATGCCTTTATTTTTTTTTTTTTCATTTTTATTGAGATTGTTCAGATACCATACAATTATCCAAAGATCCAAAGTGTACAATCACTTGCCCCTGGGTACCCTCATACAGCTGTGCATCCATCACCACACTTAATTTTTGTTCAATTTTTAAAAACTTTTCATTACTCCAGACAAAAAATAAAGTGGAAGATGAAAAAAGAAAAAAAGAAAAGGAAACTCGAATCCTCCCCTATCCCTAACCAACCCCCCTCAATTGTTGACTCGTAGTATTGGTATAGTACATTTGTTACTGTTTATGAAAAAATGTTGGAATACTACTAACTGTAGTATATAGTTTGCAATAAGTATACATTTCTTCCCTATATGGCCCTCTATTATTAACTTCTAATTGTATTGTCATACATTTGTTCTGGTTCATGGAAGCGATTTCTAGTATTTGTGTAGTTGATCATGGACATTGCCCACCATAGGATTCAGTTTTATACATTCCCATCTTCTGACCTCCAACTTTCCTTCTGGTGACATATATGACTCTGAGCTTCCCCTTTCCACCTCATTCACAGACCATTCAGCACTGTTAGTTATTCTCACATCTTGCTACCGACACCTCTGTTCATTTCCAAACATTTAAGTTCATCCTAGTTGAACACTCTGCTCATACTAAGCAACCGCTCCCCATTCTTAAGCCTCGTCCTATATCTTGGTACCTTATATTTCATGTCTATGAGTTTACATATTATAATTAGTTCCTATCAGTGAGACCCTGCAATAATTGTCCTTATGTGTCTGGCTTATTTCACTCAGTATATTACCCATGAGGTTTTGTCATCAACCCATTTTTTTTTTTTAATATGCTTTTGTTCACTCACCATACATTCCATCCTAAGTAAATAATCAATGGTTCTTTGTATGGTCATATATTTATGCGTTCACCACCTTCACCACTATCTATATAAGGGCATCTACATTTCTTCCACAAGGCAGGAGGGAGAGTCAAAGAAGGTAGAGAGGCAAAAGAAAGAGGAAAAAAAAATGACAGCTAGGAAGCAGCAAAAGGAAAAATAACCTTAAATCAATGTAGAGTAAAGAATCAGACAATACCACCAATGTCAAGTGTCTAACATGCCTCCCCTATCCCCTCCTCTTATCTGCATTTACCTTGGTATATCACCTTTGTTACATTAAAGGAAGCATAATACAATGATTCTATTAGTTACAGTCTCTAGTTTATGCTGATTGCATCCCTCCCCCAGTGCCTCCCCATTTTTAACACCTTGCAAGGTTGACATTTGCTTGTTCTCCCTCATAGAAGAACATATTTGTACATTTTATCACAATTGTTGAATACTCTAGATTTCACCAAGTTACACAGTCCCAGTCTTTATCTTTCCTCCTTTCTTGTGGTGCCTCACATGCTTCCCACCTTCCTCTCTCAACCGTATTCATAATTATCTTTGTTCAGTGTACTTACATTGTTGTGCTACCATCTCCCAAAATTGTGTTCCAAATCATGCACTCCTGTCTTCTATCACTCTGTAGTGCTCCGTTTAGTATTTCCTGTAGGGCAGGTGTCTTGTTCACAAAGTCTCTCATTGTCTGTTTGTCAGAAAATATTTTGAGCTCTCCCTCATATTTGAAGGACAGCTTTGCTGGATATAGGATTCTTGGTTGGCGGTTTTCCTCTTTCAGTAACTTGAATGTATCACACCACTTCCTTCTTGCCTCCGTGGTTTCTGCTGAGAGATCCGCACATAGTCTTATTAAGCTTCCTTTGTATGTAATGGATTGCTTTTCTCTTGCTGCTTTCAGGATTCTCTCTTTGTCTTTGACATTTGATAATCTGATTATTAAGTGTCTTGGCATAGGCCTACTCAGATCTCTTCTGTTTGGAGTACGCTGCACGTCTTGGATCTGTAATTTTATGTCTTTCATAAGAGATGGGAAATTTTTATTAATTATTTCCTCTATTATTGCTCCTTCCCCTTTTCCCTTCTCTTCTCCTTCTGGGACACCAATGATACGTACATTATTGTACTTTGTTTCATCCTTGAGTTCCTGGCAACATTGCTCATATTTTTTCATTCTTGTCTCCATCTGCTCCTTTGCGTGTAGGCTTTCAGGTGTTTTGTTCTCCAGTTGCTGAGTGTTTTCTTCCATCTCTTGAGATCTGCTGTTGTATGTTTCCATTGTGTCTTTCATCTCTTGTGTTGTGCCTTTCATTTCCATAGATTCTACTAGTTGTTTTTTTTGCAATTTCTGCCTTATACATGCTCAGTGTTTCCTTTACAGCCTCTATCTCTTTTGCAATATCTTCTCTAAACTTTTTGAATTGATTTAGCATTAGTTGTTTAAATTCCTGTATCTCAGTTGAAGTGTATGTTTGTTCCTTTGACTGGGCCATAACTTTGTTTTTCTTAGTGTAGGTTATAATTTTCTGTTGTCTAGGCATGGTTTCCTTGGTTATCCAAATCAGGTTTTCCCAGACCAGAACAGGCTCAGGTCCCAGAGGGAAGAAATATTCAGTATCTGGTTTCCCTGAGGGTGTGTCTTAGAAAATTGCTCCACCCTGTGATGCCTCAGGTCACTGTGCTTTTCTGCCCAGCAGGTGATGCCTGTTAGCCTGTAATTCTTGACTGGTGTGAGGAGGTATGGCTGTGTTCCCCCAGGCTCTGGGGTCTGGTTCTGAATGGAAAGGGCCCCACCCCTTTCCTCTTAGAGAAGATAGACCCCCTAGGGGGGATCATTAGCATTTCAATGGTCTCTCTCTTTCTGCTTGTGCTGTCTCCACCCTTCTCTGAGTCACAGTCCTGGAAACTGAAAATGACTGGGGCTTTCTCCACTGAGCTGAAAAAGAAACAGATAGTCCCCTTCAAACCTAGTCCAAGGCAACCCTCTGGCTCTCCAAGATCAGTTGTCACCCAAAGCCTCTGTCTGTTTTTTGGGGATTCGTACCTGTAGTGAGCAGTTCACACTCACTACTTAAAACCTCAGTTGGAGCTCAGCTGAGCTATATTTGCTTGCTGGGAGAGAGCTTCTCTCTTGCACCACGAGGCTTTGCAGCTCAGGCTATGGGGGAGGGGGTCTCGCAACTTGGATCCGCAGGTTTTACTTACAGATTTCATGTTGTGTTTTCGGGCATTCCTCCCAATTCAGGTTGGTGTATGATGAGTGGACAGTCTCGTTTGTCCCCCTGCAGTTATTCTGGATTATTTACTAGTTGTTTCTGTTTTTTTGTAGTTGTTCCAGGGGGACTACTTAGCTTCCACTCCTCTCTATGCCGCCATCTTGCCCAACCTCTGTCCATGCCTTTAATGAAAACTCTTGTATGATTCAGTAAGCCAGTCAGAACTTTAGAGAAAATAAAAGGCACAGTGCAAGTTGAAAGTGAGTGCACTTTTGTTTAAATTTATATCCTGAGCATAAATTTTCCCCCTTGTTTAGTTCTTAGTGTTTTCTCAAGTCATGTTTTCTCACACCAGTTCTGCCTTGAATCTCTCCTATTCTGCTTTCTCAGCAGTTTGTATTAAAAAAAGGAATTGCTAAGTTAGTGGCCACCATTTTCTCTTAGTAGCTTTCCTCATGTTTGTGGAGACGGGAATGTGCAAAAGTTTCAGCATAGTTCAAATGCACCAATCACTAAAGAAAAGCCAAGTGTTGAGAGAGCAATGAACTGTTTGCTGAATTTGGTACAGGCCACTAAAATTCTTCTCATCTAGGAAAAATGTTCATAAGTAAATAGGTTTAAATAACTTTTAAAAATCCTTGAAGAAGTGCTGTCCAATTGAACTACAATGCAAGCTACACATGCATTTTAAAAACATTTTCTAGTAGCTATGAAAAAAATTTTTTAAGTGAAATTAATTTTAACAATATTTTATTTAACTCAACATATCCAAAACATTATATTCCAAAAATTATTACTAAGGTATTTTACTCTTTTGTTAAGTTTTCAAAATCTGGTGTGTATTTTATACTTAGAGCACTTTCTGTCCATGCTAGCCACATATCAAGTGGTGAATAGCCCTTTGGAAAAGGCAGCCTTAGGAGCAAAACTTTAGGAGGCAGTCTCTGCTTGGAGACAGGAAGTGGAATAAATCACTTTGCAAGAATCCTTATAATTCTTTAGATATATAGTTCTGTTCTTTCTTTCTTCCTTTTCCACATGCTCATTGGCCCCCTTGTAAGTCTTCCCCAATTCACTACATTCCCTCGCCAATTTGCAGCTTTTTTCTCTCCTGCCTGAAAAGTTTTATATCACATGATTGTTAAAACATTTTAAAGCTTCCTTTCTTAAAGCTTTCTTTTTTTCTTAGTTACTTTTCTTGGTGATTTAGTTTTCACTTTATCCTTCATTTAAAGAATGCTGTAAAATAGAATGAACCATTCTGAGTCAGTCCACAGCCTCTTTGTCAAATATCCCCTTCCTGCCACAATTAAGATTTTATAAAAGGAATCAGGAAGTGTCTTTCCATGATGCTTAAAACACTAGAAACATAGAACGTAGTCATAAACATTTATCCTTTTTGAGTCATTGTCCAATTTTTATTTTAGGATATTATTTCTACACACCGACTTAACCTCAGTGTGCCAAAAATGACCTTGTACAATGTTTCCTCATCAAAAAAGGAAAAAAAAAAAGTTTCTTCTCTATTCAAAAGATCACTTTGGTAGTGCCATGCCTTTTTTGTTTTGTGTTCCCCAAATTTTATGAGAGCCACTCTTTTTCTAGGCTGTGAAGAGCTATAGAATTTTTAGTAATTATGAAATAAATGCTATATATATAGCTAAGACTGACACATCCATTAATTAACCTTCATGTTTATTATTTATATTCCACCTGGTATTTGAAATAGATAAGGTAAAAGTTATATAAATGTGTACATGTTTTGAAATCTTTGCTGAACGCAAATAATCCTAATCTTTATTCACTTTCTTTTTAGTAGTCGTAAATCATTAGTCAACCCCTTTCTTGATATTG
This sequence comes from Choloepus didactylus, assembly GCF_015220235.1. Classification (NCBI taxonomy): domain Eukaryota; kingdom Metazoa; phylum Chordata; class Mammalia; order Pilosa; family Megalonychidae; genus Choloepus; species Choloepus didactylus. Next base: position 48,053,634 of record NC_051321.1, read on the forward strand.
GAAGGCAGGCAAAATCCATTCTCTTTATGTATAAGAATTCCAACTATATGATACATGTTCTGTTTCCTAATGCTGCCAGAAGGCAAAATACCAGAAATGGATTGGCTTTTATAAAGGGGGTTTATTTAGTTACCAAGTTACAGTCTTGAGGCCATGAAGTGTCCAAGGTAAGGCATCAACAATAGGGTGCCTTTATTGGAGAAAAGTCATTGGCATCCAGAAAAACTCTGTTAGCTGGGAAGGCACATGGCTGGCGTCTGCTTGCTCCCAGGTTGTGTTTCAAAATGGCATTCTCCAAAACGTCAATGTCAGTTTTCAATGGCCATCTTCAAAATGTCTCTCTCAGCTGCAGCACTGTGCTCCTTTTGTCTGAGCTCTTATTTGGCTACCGTAAACTAATCAAGACCCACACTGAATGGGCAGGGCCACGCCTCCATGGAGATAATCTAAACAAAGGTATTACCCACAATTGGGTGGGTCACATCTCCATGGAAACATCCTAATCCAAAGATTCCAACCTAATCAACACTAATACATCTGCCCCCACAAGATTGCATTAAAGGCCATGGCTTTTTCTGGGGGACATAATATATCCAACCTGGCACAATGCATAATAAAGATCCAACAATTATATAGAGGTTAAAATTTCCCTACCTGGCCATGGTAAATCAAAATTAAAGGCAGTTGCAATTGCATAGATGCCACCATACTTCTGTCCCACAGCCAAACACCCACAGAAGCTAAACCTCCTTTGGCTACCTAAAGAAGGATAGACTAAGACCTGCAGTGTTTCTCTACCTTTTTCATGACAAAGACTCATGCAGAAAATGTTTATGTATTTACTGTATCAATGATAAAGGATTATGCTGTATATTAGGCCTCCCCTGGTTGTAACAAGGGCTAAGATATCAATATATGAGCACTCATTCTCAGCACTCCAGTGCCTTGTAACTTTGGCCTATAAAATGTGAATGATTTTTACTACTGAAAGAAAAACTCAAATAAATGCATTATTAGTGGTAGGTACTACTCTTCTGAGAGATGGCTCAGAATATTGATTCCTTGGCAGCAGATTGCAAGGGTCCCCCTATTTAGAAATGTTTGGCTTACAGTCAGAGAAAAGAGGCTTAAAAAGGGGTCTCTAATCATTGTCTGCCTTACATCTCACATGGTAATCAGATTACCATCTATGAGGTTTTACTAAGTGATAAAATGGCAAAGCTATTACTATACAATAAGGAAATAACTCTTTGGCCATGGATTCATGCATCATGGAATGTGGAAAGAATGTGAAGAAGCATTGTAAACCAAGAGAGCATGGGACCAAAGCACTGCATTTTAACACTGCTGCTTAAATGAAATTAGACTTTCTGATTGATAACTTATGCAGAAAGAAGTTTCTTCTGGACAGACCTTCCCTCTTCATGCTGATGGATGTCAGGGCTCAACTTTGTAATTAAGCCACCAGAATGAGTTGCAAAGTTAGACACTTGGCAAAAAGAAATATGGCATGTAAGCTACATATGGTATGTTAATGGTCTTTTTCTGAAAGTACTTAATTTCCAGATTTGAAAACTGCATTTGGATACTCTGGACTAAATGAAGAAATCTAAAATGTACTATACTAGGGAACTAAAATGCCCCTAAGAAATGTCAAAGTGTCCATAAATGTGGCTGACCTGCAAGATAACAACATTTTATTTACTCTGTGCAAGGCATGATGTTTGACTCTGTTTATTTCATTTATTGTCCCACAACATGAATATGAAATAGATAATTTATCATTCTCTTTACTTAACAATGAGGATCAAAGAGGTTCAGTAACTTGCCCAAGGATCCACCTAAGTGGTAGAGCCAGAATTTGAAGCCAGGCCCCACCTTTTAACAAGGCCCTTTGTTTAACCAGTTCCTGTACCATTTCCTAAGAGCATGAGCTCCCCACCTATAAGATCTGTAAACACAACTCTTGGCTAAGAAATAGGAAAGGAGGGACAGGTATGGAATAATTAGTTGATCTAGGTAAAGCATTGAATTTCAGTCCAACTCTCAGTTTCTGTAATCTATATGCTTTTATCTCATATATTAGAGTCTTAATGCTTATAGATGTAATAACCATTATAATAGGAAAAATGGATCTCTTTTAGTTTAAATATTTTCAGAGCAATCTGGTGTTTTAAATTAATGTTTCTGCCTACAAGGTCATTTGGTTTCTTTATCCCTTGTTAGTGCTTCTCCCTTTTTAAAGCTATGAACATTTTTTGTCCTGATACCTAACATTTTTTTTAGGAGTTTAGTATCGTATTGATAGCTTGGACTTCTTTAAAATCATTAGTAGCATAGTACGGTTGCAGCCAAGAAAACCAAACAGATGTTTGGTACCCTTAGGAATGGCCCTGTAAACATATATGATATACATAATTCTTCCTTCAGATTTACACCAAGAGAGTTGCAAGTAGAGTCATTATGTTCAAAGAAAGTTGATCACATGCTTAACAAGTCCCAGGATTCTCAGATCTTCCTTTAACTTAACGTTGGAACAAACAGAATACTTTATATCATGGTGTATGCATTTACATTCATAAATTGTATAGATCCAAACTCAGGAAGAAGCAACAGTTGGGGTACATAAATTTACAAGTTACATGTCACCAGGTCAAAATGTTTCTTCCTGCCAATGTCAGAAAATGTGTGTAGGTGGTGTTTTGGTTTGCTAAAGCTGCTGGAATGCAATATACCAGAAATGGGTTGGCTTTTTCAACAGGGATTTATTAGGTTACAAATCTACAGTTCTAAGGCCATGAAAATGTCCAAATTAAGGCTTCAGGAGGAAGATACCTTTTCTGAGGGAAGGCTGCTGGCATCCAGGGTTCCTCTGTCAGAAGGGAAGGCACATGGCCACCTCTCCTGGTCCTTCTCTCCTGGTTTCTGGTTCAATGGCTTTTTCTCTCAGCCCCTGTCGGTCCTTGCTTATTTCTCCTGGGGCATTTCTCTCTCTTTGCTCTCTCTCTCCAAATGTCTCTACCTTTTATCCTCTCCTAAAGGCCTCCAGTAAAGGATTAAAACCCACCTTGAATGGGCTGGGTCAAATTTCAATCGAAACAACCTAATCAAAAGGTTCCACCAACAATAGGTCTCCACACACAGGAATATATTAAAAGAATATGGTTGTGCTGGTTTGAATGTATTATGTCCCCCAGAAAAAGCCATATTCTTTGATGCAATCTTGTGGGGCAGACATAAAATAATTAGTGGGGATTAAGTTGGAATGTTTGGATTAGTTTTTTTGCATGGAAATGTGCCCCACCCAACTGTAGATGATAACTCTGATGAGATATTTCCTGAGGTGTGGCCCCACCCATTCTGGGTGGGCCTTGATCAGTGGAGCCAGATAAATGAGCTGACAGGCAGAGGGAACTCAGTGCAGCTGTGAGTGACATTTTTAAGAGGAGATACAGCCAAGAGGGACACTTTGAAGAAAGCACAGCAGCTGCAGATGAGAGACAGTGTGAAGATGGCTGTTGAAAGCAGACTCTTGCTCCGGAGAAGCTAAGAGAGGACAAATACCCCAAGTGCAACTAAGAGTGACATTTTCGAGGAACTTCAGTCTAGAGAGGAATGTCCTGGGAGAAAGCCATTTTGAAATCAGAGCTTTGGAGCAGACACCAGCCATGTGCCTTCCCAGCTAACAGAGGTTTTCTGGACACCATTGGCCATTCTCCATTGAAGGTACCCAATTGTTGATGTGTTACCTTGGACACTTCATGGCCTTAAGACTGTAACTGTATAACCAAATAAACCCCCTTGTATAAAAGCCAATCCATCTCTGGTGTTTTGCATTCCAGCAGCATTAGCAAACTACAGCAATGGTCTTTTCTAGAGTACATAACAGCTTCAAACCACGACTGCTGGATTGAGACAAATTGTCAAACCTAATTTGGGATTGAAGTGGAAATCTCAAAAAACCTAAATGTGATATATTGGAGGACAAAAGGTTGCCCTGTGAACAACAAAAACAAAATATCAATATGATGATAATATGATATTGAACTTTGGAATTGAACACCCTTGCTTGGAATTAATTCCTCATTTCCAACATCCATGTGTCTTGAGAGCTTGGACAAATGGCTTTCTTGGTCTCCATTTCCTTTCCTATGAAATGGGAGTCAGTCCTGTTTCCCAGCATGAACATGTGAATTAAATGTACTCAACATATTGTAGGGATTCAATAAATGGTGTCTTCCTTTCAATTTCAAATGTGTGTAAGAATCACGGAGGATGAATGCTGTGTTAATGTCAAATGCACATTTTTGACCATGGAAAACAGACATTTCTCATGCTTCTTTGCCCTCTCACCTCTAGATCTATGTAACTTAAATAGCACTGTAGAAAAAATGATGAGCAAGGGGGCCTCCATTTTTTGCTGCAGAAAACAGACAAGCACAGTACTTTCTTAACCTTTTTTTATTTTGTTTTGTTTTGTTTTTGAGATATAACTAAGGAAAAGAAAGCAGAAAAGCACTCATTTGTAATAACAATTACTATCTGAGAGAACACTTTGATCATAAAGCCTTGCAAATGGGTGAAAAACAGTAATGTTTTATGTAAGTTTGGGGAAATTATAATGTTCCATGAATCTGCCTCTTTGTTAAAGAGAGGACCTTTGGAAAAGTTTACTTTTGTGCCATTCATCCATTATTCTTAACAAAACAGTGATGCAAATTTCAGGAGAACTGCACTTTAGATCTTAGAGAAGGGTGGAGTTACAGGAGGCCTTCTGTTCCTTTAGCCCTCAGAGGAGTTTTGTTTGAAAGAGGTGTCAAGCCTGCATTTTCAAACAATCCAGGGCAAATACTCTGAGTCTGGTAACTGCAGAGGTAGCACTACTAAAATTCATCTATAAAGGGATCTCCACAACATGAATTTAACTCCTTCTGTCATATTCACAGGCTATTTGAAATACAGTAAACCATGCAGGCTTAAGAATTGGATTAAACCCATATCGGAAATTTGATACCTAGTCATGTGCATCTGGCACGTATGTTCAGGAAACGAAGCTGTTGTCAACATTTTTTCTAGGATCTAAATATTTGGCTGTAACAGACAGCCGTTTCCTGCATTCCTGTCTCATTCTGCTTCTCTGGTCCTGTGTTTTGACATTAGGCAACCTTGCTCCCATAAAAGGTATCCTGAAGCATGCGGTGCCTCTTTCTGGGTGCTCACATGCAGAGAATGGATACGGAAACTATTTGGGTTTCATCTCCGATAGCGCCTGCATGAGTTGTAAGGAAATGTGTGGCAAGTTCCACAGTGAGCTCAGTGTACTAGAAAGGAAGGGGCACAATGGGACTTGGAAAGACCAAACAGTTTTCTCATCTGTCAAGAGGGCTGTCATAAAGACAGGGCAGCCAGCGGTGTTTTCCAATCCACCCTGCTGTTTGTTCCTTTCTCTGTTTAAGGCGTGTGGAGTGCCCCATGGATCAGGATTCTACTTCTCTGCCCTCCTCCCTCTGCGGTGATCCCAGCTCTCTGCTTCTGCAGTGAGGTGCTCTTGAGTTGTCTTAATGATGTTAACTACCCTGGTGGGTAGGCACAGCAGCATGCAACTGTAGGCCCCTGCCTGCTGCTATGGAACTCAACCAATGAAACAAATTTGTTGTCAACAGCTGTTCTCCTTGCTCATTCAAGAGCTTTCAGATCATTCCTACTCTCTTTCTTAGAGAAGTAAACTCTGCCTGAGGTGCAAGGGAAATGTGTTGTTCTGCCAAGATTTCAAACTATTTTTTTTCTCTCCAAAGCATACAGGCTTCTTCCTTGCCATACTAAATCATTATTTATTAGCAGATGATACCTAGGCATAGATGATGCCAGAGAGGAATCGATGAGCCTTAACTCACTCTAGATGGTTTTAGTTGGATGCCTGCTTCTAAATGTACCTATTTAGGGAAAAATAAAATAAAATAAAACAATTTGGTTTTCCTGAGAACCTAGAATTCTCTAGATGGTGAAATATGTTTTGAGAAGAACCCGTGTTAACTTCTAGGCTTCTTGGCAAAATTTTAACATCATGCTGGCTTTGTCTTTTTAAAATATGAGGCCCCTATGTTTTCATAAATTTCTATGATAAAGCTTCATTTCATCACATGCAACAATAGATTTGTATTCTACTATGTCTCAAATGAAAATATGTCAAGAAATAAATGTGCTGGACATGTTCAGATGGCATCTTAGTTTCCCAGCTGCAATGACAAATACACAATGGGTTGGCTTAAACAATAGGAATTTATTGTTTCATATTTCAGAGGCTAGAAGGCTTGCTTCCTCCTGGGGTTGGTAATGTTCTGGCTGGTTGGTAGTCTTTGGGTTCCTTGACTTTCCCATCACATGGGCAATATCTTCTCCTTTCTCTTCCAGTTCCCAGTGACTTCCTGGTTTCAGCTCCTCCCCATATGTCTTTCTCATTATATGGCTTCCAGTAACAGAATTAAGACCCCTCCTGATTCAGTTGGCCACACCTTAACTAAAGATAATATCTTCAAAAGGTCCTATTTATAATAGTTCACAACCAAAGGAATGGGATTAAGATTAAGATCATGTTTCTTTCTGGGGTGCCTCAATCAAAGTACCACACATGATTATTTCACTTAACCCTCATTGAAGTCTGCAAAAGAGTTATGATAATCCATCCGCATTTTACACACAAGGAAATGAAGGCTTTAAAATTTAGAAACAAACAAACAATGGTTCAAACGTTTTCCTTTTATTGAAAAGATTTTTTTTAACTGCTGCATATTTATTTCTTAACCTTTCTTGTTGAATAGCATATATACGAATTTTCTTAGTGACCTACAGCTCTTAGGAGTACAGTATGATAATTTCACAAGTTAATTTTGAATACTGATTATGAATAACTGAATTTAAAAGAGCTTAACTCTTATTGACAATGATAAGGAACTATATATATTTAAATAAGTAAGGACATGAGATTTAAGGAAAAATTACTGACTACAAAAAGTCATGTTTCTGCCCACTGTGTTTGGTGTGATTGTGTGTGTGGTGGTGTTGGAATAATGGGGGGTTGAAGAGGCAAGAGAAGTTTCCTCTAAGACTCCTACACCATTTCTATCTGTTTCTGATGGTACTGTCTTTTTTAGATAATAATTAGCAGTTTCACAATAGGCTTAAATTTGTAAATTTGATTCCTTTTCTGTCATTTTTCTTCTGCCTGGGACCTGAGTTACTTATATTTTTCCTTCAGTATTAATAGAAGAAAGCTCTTCACCCATATGCTGCTCTTGAATATTTTATGGCTGTATTTTATGACAATTGGGCAGTACAAAGAAGCTGATCGGGGCATAATTGTGCTCCTAAATAAAAGGCATGGATTTAAAACCAATTAGTGCATTTGTTGCTGAAGAAAACATTGCTTCCGGGAGAAAAATAAAGGTATTGAAGTAAAAGTAAAAGTATAACATGATGTATAATGTCTACTTTTGATTTGGAACTAGCTTATTGCCCCATACTTAAACAACAAAAAAATATTTTATCATGGGATAATTATGACATGTAATTAAATTGACTGCATTGTTTTATGTTTCATCACACTATGAAATTCTCCTATACATGGATTCTATCAGATTAAATTTATTATGAAACATATTATCCAAGGGACCAGGCTGATTAAATAGGAGGGAGGGAGGAAAACAGAAGGAGAGACAGGAAGAGAAAAGGAGAGAAAATGAATGAATTCTTCAGAAGATATGTCATAAGTCTGGCCCCAGCAAAAGGGAGTGGAGGGGAGCACAAGATTTAAAATTGTCTATTAATATTTTAAGTAACACTGCTGAGACCAGCTATCTAAAATGATCCTATGCCTTAGGGGAGACTTTAACTTATGGGGAAATACAAGTGGTAGCTGGAAGAGAACTTGCATCCAGTTTCTATTCTGAGAAATGGCTGAGGCCTGGAGGGAGCAGGAATTTCTAGTGATTTGTCCAAGTTTCCCTATGCCTATTCAGATATGCTGATTCAGATATGCATATATGCATGCCCTCCTGTCCATTTGAATGGGATCCTTTGCAATGCGTAGATGGATGGAAAGGAAGGAAAGGGTGTGAAGAGAAGGTTTGAAATGGAGAGATAAGTGGGCACACCTCTGTATGTGCAGTGAAGCAGTATGAGTAGAGAGGCAAGGTTTGGGATCTAGAATTTAGAGAGATCAAACACTTGGAAAAGGATATTTCTGGAACTTAGTTCTGATTTAGATCAAGGCAAATCTAGATGTTTGGTTGATTCCATTCCATACAAACTAATACATTTCTTTGGTTCTTAAAGAGTTTTTTGTTGCTGTTTTTTTTTTTTTATTTTTAAATGTATTTATTCTAAAGTGTGTTGTTTATATTTAAAAAGTGAATGCTTATTATACAAAATTTGGGAAATAGGAGTAAAGAATATTTGCTCATTTTTCTATAAACTAAGGATATCCCACAGTAACTTTTGCTGTATTTCCTTCATCTTTATTTCTCTGTATAGGTGTGGTTTCTTTTGTTAGTTGGATAACAAGAAGACTCAAGACCTTTCACAAAGGGACTTTGTGGTTGGGATGTGTAATGAGAGCATTGGGTCAAACCGACTTGTGTTTGAATCTTCACTGTGACATGTAGTAATTGTGTGACATTGAACAAATTACTTGAACTTTCTGGGCATCAGTTTTCTTATTTGAAGCAGGGGATACCAATGCCCTTCTTCAGGACTTGGTGAAGACTCAAGATAAAGTGTACCAAATGCCCATCGCGAGCACGGCCTGGACAGCAGAGTGCCTTTCACTGACAGCCCTGCCGCAGCCTCTTATTTCTCTATGCCTTCTCCAACAAACAGGAGTAGCATCGTAAATGTTGAGCAAGAGGAGTGAAAATAGGAGTGATGGGTAGGTCAGAGTGGGTGCAAAGGAGGGTGCTAGAAGGAGCAGTTCTGAGGAGAGGCAAAGGTAATTCTTGCTGGATTTGTAATCCCAGCCAGGTGGCCTTTGTTTTTCACTCTTTTGCATTATGGGATTGTGCAGTCTCAACTTTTTTGTCATCTAAGACATACATTCTGCTTTCAAGGAGGTGTGTAAGGAGCTATGAAAATATAAAAAGCTCTGAAATGGAGTCCTTTTTTTTTTTGGTAATAATATGCCAAATGCATAAATTAAGTGCTTACAAAAATCACTTCTCTGTAAAGTCTCTTTACATTTTAATATTAATCAAAATGTGTACATTTTGCAGATTTACTGTAAAATACATCAAACTGGATGATTTTCTTGACATTTACAACATCCTTTCAGGATTTTTTAAAAACAATTTTCTGGTTCTACATTCACACTAATTCTTTTCAACAATTTTTAATCAGGATTTAAACATCTAAAATTTTTTATTGCTTGGGCAGAGCGACCTTAAATGTGAAAGTAGTCGAATTATTCAAATAATATAAAGATTTAATTAGAATTCTGAAATATAATCATTAGTGATAGCTAGCATTCTTTGAGTACTCCCTACATGCTGGACATTATTTTGAGGGCTTCATAGGAATTAATTCTCACAGCAACCCTAAGAAATAAACTAAAACTGTTTTACAGATGAGGCACAGAGAGGTTAGTTGGCTTGCCCAAGGTCACACAGCCAACATGATAAATAGTCCAGGCAGTCTGACCCAAGAGCCTAGGTCCTGGTCAATATGCTATACTATATCTCAACAGTAGCATTTATTTGTTGAATACATACTATGTACCAGACTAATGCTAAGATCTTTGCATGTATTACCTTGTTTTGTATAATTTAACCCCTAAGACATCCCATTTAAGAAGGTGCTAGTGTACCCACTTTACAGATAAGTTAAAGGAAGCTTAGAGAAATGAGGTCATCTTTTCCATTCTTGCTGTATATTGGTGCCAACCACGATTCTGTAGTCTGGTGGCCTTAAGTAATGCCCTTGGTGCTTCTTGTTGCTTCTGTTTCTACTGCTGGGGAAGTTCACTCCCAGTTATGCCAGCATTATGTATACCTCATTCCTCATTTGTTTGCAGTTATATTGATCATGTTCTTCTCTTAAGTGCTAAAGCATATCCCCTGAGTGGGGGTGGGGGTGGGGAGCTTTCTACTCGCAGGACTTAGAATTCTTTTATAATATTTCCAAGGCTAGCAAAAGGGCAGCCTTGATGCCAATTCATTCAATAGCTATTTCTCTTGAGACATTGGAAACAAGGCCTTAGAAGATAACATCAGAAGACACGTAAGTGGTAGCAGCCAAGGATACATAGAAGGTCTCTCCCAACACAAACTACCAAATCCAAACAATCCTGAGATAAATTGCCATTCTCTTTTTTTGTTAGTCCCAATTCCACTGTTTCAAGACCTTGTGGTTCAGACCCCATATTCATTTTAATATTTTACTCAATAGGTCTTCTGTGTTTGGGGGAAATTAAATTATTGGTAACTTAAACTGGCATGCTAGAGCTTCTGGGGCGTGTGTGTGCATACATGTACACGTGTACCAATGCAGATTTTGCTGCTCTGAAAATTCATAAAGAATTATTATCTAAAGTATTGCTGCAAAATGAGGCCATAAAATGATTCTATTATGTGTAAAGTGAGCTAAACCTTTAAAAAATTTTAATAAAATGCTCTATGCCTGTGAGTAAGCTTCCCATGTTGTGAATTTAGGAATATTTAATGGCTGAAGAATAAAATGATGGGAGAAAAAAATGGCTTACTTGTCAGATAATTCATTTTATAGCTAAGTCCCTTGAAGTAAAACATCTGAAGCTTTATCGTGGTATAAGTTACGATGAAAACTCATAATCATTTAAAATATTCCCCATTTTTCTTTGATAATAGCAGTATTTTGTCACCTACTTTAGAGTGGAATATAGCACCCAACAAGTGCATGTTTTGAAGTACCTGCAAAATATAATGGAAATTTATGGATTTTTATTGTAACAATTATATTGCTCTCAAAATCATCCATTATAAGAGGTCAAAATCAGTGTCATGGTTTGTAGTTGGAGAGATCTAGGCTTGACTGCTGTCTCAACCAAATTCCACCTGTGTGACCCAGGACACCACACTTAATCTCTTTCTTCATAAAGTGGGAATAAAATATCTACTTTACAGGATTATTACAAGGAAAGATGAGATAATGCTTGTAAACGGCTTAGCACAGTGCCAGGCAGATGTAAACTCTCAAGAATTCTGTGATGACGTAAGGAGGCACGGATGACAGATGGCTTCACTTGGGCTAAAGAGGATCATCTCAATTTGCTGCCCTTCCAGCCATGACCCAGAGGGCTCTGTCCTTACCAACTCTTCGGCCTTGGCTTACAAGAAGGTCAGAACTCTTCAGAATTCAAAGAACGGCTTTGAGAAAGGATCAGACTCTGAGAATTCAGGCTTCCAATGAAGAACACTGCAGACATACCATTAGAAAATTCCAAAAGATAGGACTTCCTTTTGAATTTTCAAGGTAATGCCACTTGAAGAAACAAGTAAACTTGGCCCCAGTTTTCTCATTGAGAACTGCCTCCTCAGTGTTTCCTAGACCTCAGTACTTCACTCCCATCTTCTTAAATAACATATCATTACTTACATCGTATTTTCCTTAAATATATACTCACCTTTAGCCCTATATGTTTAGATACATTTATTCTTGTTTATTTCTATCATAAAGAGAAAACCAATATGAAGTTCCTTAACAGAAGTTTAAAAAAAGAAACACATAATTACTAAAATATGTGTTTTCCTGTCTCACCTGAAAACATCTCATATACCCCCAGTATACTTCCTCATTTGGGCAAAGATTTACCACACTATCTTATCTCACTGCCTTCAGGAACATAGAGTTGATCACTAAAGCTTCTATTTACCATCTCTTCACCTGAATCTAGTATTCCTCCCATTTTTTAACTGGAAGGGAACTTTCAGTCATTTAGTCATTCAACTAAATTCATCACTGCAGACATTAAGAGCATAAAATGATAAATAAATCCAGGGAATCTTATGGGGTAGTAAAGTGAAGAATTTAAAACATGTTGGGCCAGAGTCCAGAGTCTTCTGGACATTGTTATCAGATATGAGTTAGTGGGATGAACTTACTGTATATCTCATTGTTTCCTCATTTTCTCCTATGCCATTTCTGGTATGTGGTTATCTCACACTGACATCTCTCCTTGTATTTGGTTAGATTATATTTGTATTTATTATCCTCATGATGGTCATGAAAAATAGAGCTGCACTATGGAGCCTAGCACATGGCCCAAATAAGGTAACTATCTAGTAAGTATCTCCTGCTTGGAAAAGAGTTGGAAAGTATTAGCCATTGATATTTCTATCTTCCTTTCAAAGGAGCACACACATATTCTTGGATTAAGAACATAACAGAGACCTGTGAGAAAAAGATGTTTTACATTAATCTTCTTCCCCTGAAAGAAAGCAACTGGGTTCAACTTTCAGTCTACTCACCCTTTGCAGGTTCTATGAGTGAATGGTCCTCTGTACTTTCCTTATACTGATCTTCTGGCAACAGTGAATGAGAGACAAGGGCAAGAGGAAGCACAATTAATTCATTCATAATTAGTCCATGTGCCCTTGAATAATTTAGTGTGTCTCAGCAAGAATATGATAGATCTTTCCATTTTTTACTTAGACTTTCAGAGTATACAACTTTGTATGGGATCATAGAACCTCAGGAGTGACAGATATGCCAAAGATACACAGGGAACATCCTCCGCCCCCTTTCCCCCAAATTCTTAGAATGATACTGCCATTTTTGTAGATCAAAATGGTCAAATATCAGCAATTTCATATAATTTAAGTTATAGAAGGAGGGGAGAACATTGATCAATGTCCTGTGGTAAGATCTCCCAATATGGGGCTAGAAGCTAATAGCCGTTGGTTGCCTGTAACATACGGACTGAACTTCAGCTGCCATAACCCGTTATTGGAAACTCAACATTTGTTAAATGTGAAGTTACAAATCAGAATTAGCAACCATGACATCCAAGCAAGTCTTCCCAGCCTCTGGGCTAGACTGATGCAGGAACTGGAGATGAGTGACAAAATAGCCAATAGCTATTTGTTCTATGCTGAATGAGATTGTTAAAAGCAACAGGAGGTATTTTAACACACATACGTGCAACTTTAAAATGTGTAGCCAAAGTGCAGTGACATGGAATACAAGAGTAGAGGGCTGTTGAACCTGGCAGACACAATTACTAAGGCAGTAACTGTTTTAGGGAACAGCATTGGGTTCTCTGGGGGGCGGGGGGCGGGGCTAAGAGGTAGAAGCCCAGGGTCAAGATTTAACACCAGAGTCACAATCCTAGGGACAATTTTCATTTATACATTATGGGAAACACTGTTGTTTGGTGTCATAGGGAAACATTTAAATACATAGTAGGAGCTGATTTAGATTGTTCTGGGGGTGAAAGTAACAGTGTTCAGTATTCAAATATGTTTTATATAAGTATTTCTGATAAAGAAGCATTTATATTCTAGTTGGGAATGACAGTGGTTTAGTTTAAAAAAAACCCTATTTTTTCACATACGTTTGCAATTTGAACCAATTGGAAAATTAGAGTATTGTGATTTCTATCACAGTATTCTCATATTTTTGTCCTTTAAACTCTTCTTTATATAATCTTATCCTTAAAGTTTCTTGAGAAATACTGGGCTTTATTTTAAATTCAAATAGTTACCAGTATATAGCACAGGTGTGGAAAGTATGGTAGTCACTGATCCCAAGGATGTAAAGATACAGAGAGACAATAAGCAATAAACCCAGAGGAATCTTATGTAAAAGAATTGAGGGACCAGTGAAACAAAACAAGATTTTACTGGTAACCATGGCAACCTCCACAGATAAGGAAGAACATGAAGCTTTCTGGTCATTATTGTTATTATATTTTAACATTTATTGACTGACCACCTGTATGGGATTAGGGCTAATCAATTTTTTCTCAGGAGGAGCAGATAAGTGGAGAAGTTTTCCCTAAAGGGAAACCAATGGGTCCTAGGAGCTTTTAATGAAGTTGAGACCATCAGATGACAAAGGAATTCTGAGTTCTGTTTTGCAGTAGAGAAATTTTTAAAACTTAGAGGCTGTCATATAAGGGGCAATGCAGTGACATTTACTCCAGAAACATCTGACAGGTAAAAAGATATATGATAAAATCAGTGATGTGGAATAAAAGAAAACAAAGGTTAGATTTAAGATTAATCAAGTTCTTGTTCACAGAGAGAGCTGATATTACTTTTTGTGAGTCATCTCTTCGTGGAGTCTATGGGCAAGATTTGTTATTGTAGGAGCATAATTAAGGCTTTGCACTATCAAAGAAAAGAACAAATGTTTAGATACGCCAAGTTCTGAGCTAAACTTCATACCCAGATTCAAGAGCAAAACTTACAAAACAATTAAGTTCTCTTCTGCTCTCCTGGGATGGTTGGGGCCACAGTGGTGTGGTGTGAAGGAAGGGGAAGGGAGTAGCAGTTTTTAAGTCTAGCATTAGCTTGGGTGTTTGCCAAGTGAAAACTGTTAGAATTATTAGCACTGCCTGAATAGAAGCCTTCTCTGATCAGGATTTCTCAACTGAATCATCTGGATATCTGGGTAAAATGAAGATTTTGATTCAGTAAGTCTCGGTGGGACCAGAGATTCTGCATTTCTAACCAGCTCCCAAGCAATTCCCGAATTGCTGGTGAACTTTAAATTGTTATACTCACCCTTGGCTGCACAGTAGATCACTTTGAGAGCTTTTAAAAATCCTGCTGCCCAGGCCACAACCCCCAGACCTCGGAGGTGGGATCCAGGCTGCCCTCATTTTAAAGCCCCTTTACCACCCTACTCCCTCACCACTCCCCAAGCTGATTCCAAACCACAGTCAGGGTTGAGAACCACTGCAGCCGTTGGACAAATGTGAACCACTGGCATATTTATTTATTTTACAGAGGGTTTTACAGTTTTTCTTATGCTTAAAAAAAATGGGGAGATTTCACATAAAACCCACATTTCTCTTTTGAAAAGCAACACTGGGACTGCATTTCCATGTGGCAGCAGTCTGTGGACAGAGCACAGGCACTCCAAGTCACCACTGCCTGGCCAGCTGCTTCCCGCTATAATGTCTACTCTTAGATGGATGGCTTGTAATGCTATTTTTCATCTCCTCTAAGTCCTTTAACTCGCACACACAGCGGGGGTGATGGATTGTTTGGATTGTGATACCCACTCGTTATTGAAATGCCGACCTGGAGTTAGGAGCTGAATTCTGGTTTGATTCTGCCACTTACTGATATATTGCTATTGAACAAGTCACTTCACCTCTCTGGACCTCAGTTTTCCTCATTTGTAAATTCACACAATTCAGAGTTTGTCCTTTGAGACTGGTAGAACAGCATTAGCTACCTTTACTCATTAACTCAGCAATCTCGTATTGGGAGTTTGTTCTCTCTGTGCGCTTTTGAATGGAAGAGAGGAAATAAAGAGGCAACTTCAATTCTTCTGCATACCAGGGCTCTGAGGGCTTGGAAAGTGTTCATGAAGTAAAGAGTTAGGGAGTTGATGGCCACACCTCTCCATTTGCCCAAACGGTGGAGAGTGCACTTGATGTCCTGGTGGGATTGTTGATAGCACAGGTTTCACTTGCAAAAGTGTTCTAGTTTGGATGACAGATCGTATGGGCTCCCTAGTTAGGAAAGGATTGCAACATGAGGTTCCTCTAGGGAAGAGGAGTTTGTGTCATGCCACAGCTGCGGTGAACCTGGGCATTCAGCATGACAGGTAGTAAAGAAGGGGACAAAAGCAGAAAGGTCATTGATATTCACCTGCTTTACTGGGTGAGCTGCCTGCCCCGTCCACTCTGCCCCCAGCCATCCCAGAGAAGTTCTCCTGAGTAAGCCCCAAGCTCGAGGCAGCTCCACCAAGAAGAGCAGAATGAATTTGGCCAGACTTAAGGGACGTTTCACACACTCTCTCACCTCCGACTTCAGCAGCCCCAACTGCACGAGTTGTGGTGATTTTTTTCCCCATTTCTAGTCTCTGCGTTCTGTCTTTTCCCATCTTGAATTTTGTCAGTTTCCACGCCTTTGCCTGAGATTCTGCTGCTAAAAATCCCCTGCCCTTGTTTTCAAGTTGTTTTTAAAGCCCTGTGACCTAGTGTTTCAGAGGGCCACAGGCACGCCTGCTGCTGCCATCTAGTGGAAGTATTGTGATGTCATGATTGGGTTTATCTTTGATCGAAACTCTAGACTGGAATTGACTTCTCAGACATGCCTCTGGTTTGGCAGATAGCGATTGGAAAGGGAAGATGTTCTACAAAGTTTCCATATGCTTCATCTTTATTGAGACAAATCTTCAGAAAAAAAGGATTTTAGAAGCTAACTAAAATACCAGTGCTCTAGTACCTTATGCATAGATGCTGAACAATATTGCCTTGAAGAGTGAATAAAGCAATGATCACACAGAAGAATAATTATTCACATAATTCTTTCTCTTGTCAAATAAAGTATGTGGCGTCTTCCTTCTCTCCATGTGAGGAATAAATTCTCCGAAGTCACACTAACTTGATGAGCATAGAAACTCTTCTTGACACATAACATGCCTGTCTTTGGCCTAGGCTGTAGTAATCACATAATTTCTATTTCTTAGTAATAGGTCCAGAGTTGCCAATTGAGAATGTACAGTCTACTCTTCCTCTTTCAATTATCTATTTTAAAATCTACCATCTTTCCAATAATGTTGAATAAGAGATATTTGCTTTCTTGATATGTCTTTGTCTCTCTTGTTCCTCCGTTTTCCACAAATAGGCATCTATCCCATCTCCTTTTCCCTACTTCCGATTCATTCTAAAGATTTTAATCTCCAGCTTTCTTCTCACAAAACCTTCTGTTCACCACAAAGACTCATGGTGGTTCTCTTATACTTAAGTAATTCAAATCAACTGAATTTATCCTTAAACTTTTGAGAGAATATTCTTTTTAGTAGCCTCAATATATTGTAATTAAGACTAGATAAAGCAAAGCTATATCATAAACTCTGTAACAGTAATAAGCTCCCCAATGTTCAGATTTCCTGAGGATTTCTTTGGAAGACTAAGAAGTATGTTTTTAGGATGTAGTTTACAAAGGTCATCAAGATATTTACTTTTCTGTAATTATATTTTATGTTTATTAAGTTGGTGCAAAAAAGATTCTAGAAATTAAAAAAAAAAAAACAAAAACAATAGTAGTTCCATGCAGGCTAAGAATAGGGCATAAATTGAACTATGGTCATTGTAATAAATTATACTACCATATTATGTTTGCTGCATTTTGGGCTGTGTCACTATTTCCATTCTGCATTTGTCCTGAGCCTGTGCTTTCCAAAAATATTACAAAGTCTCTTCTGCTGCTTTTGGTACCATTATGGTATCTGAACTGAAATATCAAACTGCAGATATTTTGAGACTGTAGCATCTTATGGTTGGAAAGAGCCATAGAGGAAACACGGTTTTCCCCTCTTTATTTTACCATGGAAGAGTCTGAAGCCCAGAGAAACTAATATTTACCAAAGGTCACACAGCTATAACTAAACCAGATTTGAATGCAGTTTTCTTTTGACCAAACTAGAGTGTCATTAATTTCATTTATACACAAACACACATTCATATTGTCCCTCCCAAGACATGTTTTATAATTTTCATCTTATTTATGAATTATAGATCTTTCAAACAACTATCTTTCTTATATTTTCCCAAGAAGAATTAAAAGAAAATTGTTTTTAAGAATTTCTTAGCTCTTAGAAAAGTATAGGCAACTATTGTATTAAAAACCTAGGAGGTACGTAAGTTAAAATTACTTTAACTGTTGCTTAAAAATAACAGCCGTCTGGCAAGACTCCTTTGGAGAGCAGCATTCATTAGATCCATGATGGTATGTTTACATGTTGCTACAGGAGTAATCTGTCATCTTCCTACAAAGCATTTAAATCAGAATAACTGTGGAATAGTTCAATGGGACCCAGTAAGATCCTATTGCCATTAACAAGTAGTAAAAAGGACCACATGTTTCTCACATCTATTTTAATGTGTTCAGATTTCAAAGATGCTTTAAGGTAACACCATATTGCTTTTCTTTTCTTTTTCTTTTCTCTTTTCCTTTTTATTTTTTGATACATTAGACTAGTCACAGAAAATGGCTGTCTCTAGCAATGCCAAGGATTAATTCCCTCCTCTTATACCTCAGAGAGAGATTTTTCCTGCTGTTTTGTTAGATGACAATTCAATACCAGATTACTTAAGGAATGTAATTCCTTCTTTCCTTCCTTCCTCCTTCTCTCCTTCCCTTCCTTCCTTCCTTTCTTCCTCCCTCCCTTCCTTCTGTAATTCATCAAAATTTCTTCTGACACTGGCTATATGTCAGACATTTTGTTGGATGCTTTAATGCTTGTGATTTACTAAAGATTATATTGTAGAGGTGATTCTCTTATATGTTTAACTTCTAGAAGTATATGTCAAGTTCATGATCATATTTTGAAAGTCTAAAATTATTTTGCTTTCTTCTTTATAATAATCTCTTAAAGATTATGTGCTAGTTTGGATATATTAAGTCCCTCCAAAAGCCATATTCTTTAATGCAGTTTTGTGTGGGCAGATGTATTAGTGTTGATTAGGCTGGAATCCTTTGATTGAGTGTTTCCATGGAGATGTGACTCAATCAACTGTGAGTGAAACATTTGATTGGATTATTTCCATGGAGATGGACCCCCGCCCATTCAGGGTGGGTCTTGATTTAATCACTGGAGTACTATAGAAAGCTCACAAACAAAAGGACCTCAGAACAGGTGAGAGTGACATTTTGGAGAGCAGCTAAGACTTTTTGGAGACCGCCGCTGAAAGCAGATGTTTGCTGACACTTTGGGAATGCTAGCCCAGTGTTTGCTCTGGAGAAGGTAAGAGAGGACAAAATGCCCTAGGAGCAACATTCTGAAGAATGCACAGGAGCTGAAAGAGGAGCTGGAACTCAACCCAGGAACAGCAGACACCAGGCACATGCCTTCCCATCTAACAGAGGTTTTCTGGACACCATTGGCCTTCCTTCGCTGAAGGAATACTTGTGTTGATGCCTCAATTTGGACATTTTCATTGCCTTCAGACTAAACTTATAAACAAATAAACCCCCTTTATAAAAGCCGATCCCTTTCTGGTATTTTGCACAACAACAGCATTAGCAAACCAGAACAGATTACCTTCATAGATTGTACTTCATTAAATTACTCCTGTGAAGAAAACTCATACGCACTCTATGAGTAATGGTTTTTTTCCCATGTAACTATCATTATCCATTAAAAGCTATAGCTGTGCTACTTCACAGCTTTGCTTTTATCCAAATGAGATAAATGTTGCCTTATGATCAAGCCAGTTAACATTGAGGGAGAGGTTTACTTAAGTTGCTTCATTTATTACAAGCATCCAGCAACAATATTCCCATTCACTAACTAGCAGCCTGATTTAATGGATGAGCTGCTGCCTCTGCCCCTTTCAGAAGCCACAGCAGGCAGGCCCAGCTTGGGGTTCATTAGAGTCTGGTGGGATGACAGCAGACTGGGAAGCAGCTCTAAATGATCAGAACCAGCTCTTGGCTGGCTTCAGCTTCTGCCAAGCCCAGCATGGCTCCAAATACTTTCTGGGTTCCAAAGAAAACATGCCAGCCTTATACCTGCTGATCACAGGACAAGGACAGAGTATGTTTCTGGCTTTGAGGTTTTAGAGGAAATGCTTATCATTTCTGCAAACATTCCATTTGTCTTGCTTCCATATGTCAGCAGAACTTGATATTTAAGCTAGATGTCTTTGTCCCTGGCAATTCAATTGGTGTTTCTCAACTTCCTTTAAGCTTTCAGGATAAATCTGCATTTTTAATGTAACAGGTCACATGGTGTCCTCCATTTCCAGCCTTATTTCCTTCTCTTTAACTGTTTACATTTGATACACAACACATATTAATTATTATTTCCCTGGCTCATGAGTAGAATCAGTAATATTAAAAGTGGAAGGGGATTTGGAATCATCTTGTACAACCCCGCTTGTTTTATAGATCAAGAAAATGCTGAGAGGAGTCACAGGCACACTGGGGTAGGATTAGGTGGGTAATCAGGCACTGTTGTGGGCGACAGGGACATGGAGATGAATATGACAGAGCTCTTTCTGCACACAGCACTTAGAGATAGTCAATTATAGCCAAATATATCCAGTTGTGTGTATGTGTGTATGTCAGGGGGGTAGGGGGCTGGGGATGATGGCCCACTGGGTCATAAGCACAAGTGGGCTAGCCCCATGTCCAAACAAAACCCACAATCCTTCCTCTATGCTCTGTCTCCCCATCATCATTCTCTTATTGTTGAAATCATGGAAGCTTTCTGTCCATTACATAGGGCATGGACCACCTCTGTGTTATTTGGTATTCAGCCCCCATACCTGGCATAGTGCCTGACACGTACTAGGTGCTCACTAAATATCTGCTAAAGGATTAAGTTAATTAAAAAGATGAAATTGCATTGGAAATTATGGTGATGATGATTGTGCTGGTTTCCATCTGTTATGTACCCCATAAGAGACTATGTTCTTTTAATCCACTCTTGTGGGAGCAGACCTATTATGGGTGGGATCTTTTGATTAGGTTGTTTCCATGGAGATGTGACCCACCCATTCAGGTGGGTCTTAATTAGTTTACCTACTTTATCATGCTTTATACAACAGACTCTGGCCCAGCCTACATCTGATTGATGGGGGGATAGATCTGTGGCACAGAAGCTACCCCCTAAAGGCCTTGTGGCCTAAAAGGCACCTGGAAGCAAGACCTCCTCCCAGTAGGGGCATCCTGTTCGGGTGCTGATGAGAGCCTTGCTAGTGAGTGTGGTCCATAGATCAACAGCAGCATTATTGCCTAGGAGAATCTCCAGCCCCAACCCAGACCTTCCGAGTCAAAGCCTGGGTTTTACCAGGATTCTCAACTAATTAATATGGTTATTAAATTTTGAGGAGCACTACAATATAGGACTCAATGAAATCCTCTTTTTTGAGGAGTTTGGATGTTAAACAAAAATATCACAAACAACAGATGGGGTAGAAATAGACATAAAAAAGGAAATAATAAAGAGGCCACATGTCAGTGAAAGTTATGAGTTAATGAAATCCATGGAGTAGAACAAATGTTAGAAAAAATCCATTAGCTACTGGACAGAGCACAATAAAAGGAGAAACAGAGAAACTAAAGGTACATTCACTGGAGCAGAGGGACAATGAACAATTTATTTGAGAAGATGACCTTTAAAGTTGATGTTGAGTCACAGAGCTGCTTCTGACTGCTAGAACTCCTGTTGTATCTTGAATAGCATTCCTGTTTTCCATGAACACAGAAATGTGCCTTTGTTTCTTACTTTCCTGGAAACTGGCAGCAAATTCTGATTAACCGGGGTAACTTAGGTATATTTTGGATCCTGGCAATCTCAAAAAAACATACAAACACATCATTCTAAAAGATTATAATTCTTTGAACTCTCATTTCCAAGTCTGTTTTCTTGTTATTCTGGAAAGTGTTTCACTTCTTGGAAAGATAAACTTAAATACCATTTATGGCTTCACCAATTCTTGATGAAGCTATGAATAAGAGGAATGAGGAATTCTAGAATGGTAGAATGAGGAGCTTGGCAGATCATTTCCCCAAAAAGAAATTAAAAAAATTAACAAAATTGAAAACACAGCCATTTGGGGAGTCAAAATTTGACCAAAATCATAGGACAATTTGAAAAGAATTAAAGACGGAAATCTCTGGAACTTCACTTAAGAAGAGTAGGAGTCTGGAGTTTTTGCCTAGGGCTGTTCTCATTCCCTCTAGATACCTCAGGATGCTAATTCTATCACAGCAGGATAAGCTGTAGAAACTATTTGATTTGGAGCAGAGTGAAAAAGCTACACACCTCTGGTCATTGTCAGAAACAATAGTGATCTGGGTGGCAAACCAACAGAGAAGGACAATGTTATAGACACTCTGAGTTATGTTCCTGATAGTAGCAAGCAGCAGAATGGCAGATTAGCCAGAAATTGAGCAGTGCTATCTAGTGAATGAGACGGCCATAATATGCCTTGATGATCTCCCACATATCTTCTGAAGGTCTGGAATTCTGCACATATGAGCAAGGTTGCACACACAGTCAGGAGAGACTGCAGAGGGCCTTAGCTACCCATATATCCCTAGATGAACATAAGAACATGCACAATGCTGAGGAGACACAGTGGGACCAATGGAATGTAAAAGCTGGGGCAGACTTCAACAGCTTGACCTTGCAATGTGTTGCCCAACCTACACATAGATCCTTGTCAAAAGGTAGAACACACACTGGCTTGATGTATTTGAACACAACCTCTGATCAATCACCGGCTGAGCACTAGGCTATTCTGACACTGCATTGATCACTAGGAAGCCAGAATTAGAAATAAAAACAAGATTTTAAAAGCCAAGCAGAGACATCAATAACAACAGACTCAAGGAAGACAGACTCCACAGAATTAGTCCGGGGAAGTTACTAAAGAAATCAACAAGAACAACATCAAAGCAACAAAGAGAACAACTCCCAGAGTGGGGAGGGTGGAATCAGAATTCAGAGTTGCTACAATGTATAACCTAACGTGTCTAGTTTTCATAAAAATATAAATCATGAGACATGCCAAGAGATAGGAAAGTATGACTCAGGAAAAAAGCCAACAGAAACTGCCTCTAAGGAGTCCAGATGTTAGACTTAGCAGGCAAACTCTTTAAATCAGCTCTTATGATTATGTCCAAAGAACTAAAAGAAACCATGTTTTAAGAATTTAAGTATGATGCCCATGACTCATCAAATAGAGAATAGTAATAAAAGCATATGAGAACCAAATGGAAATTTATACCAAAAGAACAATAACTGAAATGAAGAATTTATTAGAGGAGCTTAACAGCTTGTTCAGAATGGCAGAAGAATCAGTGAACTTGAGAGAAATCAATAGAAATTACCCATTCAGAAGAAGAAAAAAAAAAGAATGTAGGAAAATGAACAACATCTCAGAAATCTTTTGGTCACCATCAGACATTACAACATGCATATAATAAGAGTATAAGAAACAAAGGAGAGAGAGAATGGTGAAGAAAAACTATTTTAAGAAATAAAGAGTTATAAACTTCATGAATTTGACAAAAGAATTTTAATCTGCAGATGTAAGAATTTCAACAAATTTCAGGTAGAATAAACACAAAGAGCTCCACATGTAACACATATAGTCAAAACTATTGAAAAACAAAGACAGAGAAAATCTTGAAAACAAGAAGAGAAAATGATTCATCATGTGTGAGGGACCAACGATATGATTAACAGTATACTTCTTATCAGAAATAATGGAACTGTAAGTCAATGGGATGCAATGAAAAGTGCTAAAAGAAAAAATAATAATTAAAATAAAACTGTCAAACAAGAACTCTAGATCCAGCAAAACTGTCCCTCAAAATGCAGGTGAAATAAAAAGATTCTCAGATAAGCAAAGACTAAACGAATTTGTTGCTAGCAGACATGTCTTCGCAGAAATACTAAAGGAAGTCCTTCAGGTTTTTAAAAGGAAATGACAGCAGATTGTAACTAGAATGCATGTGAGTAAATAAAGAACATCAGAAAAAGGTATAAATGTGGGCAGATATAAAACACTGTATAGCTAATGTTTTCGATTTTTACCTCTTAAATGACTGAAAAGACAAAAAAATTGTATAAAGCAATAGCTATAACACCTTATTGTACTTATATAACAGTGTAATGATACAAAGGGATGAGAAGAAAATGGAGCTATATTGGAGTAACATTTATATTTTATTTAGCCATAATTAAGTTAATATTATTTTGAAGTATTCCATAATAATTAAGATGCATATTGTAATTCTTGGAGCAACCACTAAGAAAATAACTCAAAAAGTATAGTTGAAAACAACAACAAAGGAATTTAAATTGTACACAAGAATGTATTCTTTAACACAAAAGAAGGCAGTAAAAGAAAAACAGAATAAGAATGAGACATAAAGGAAACAGATAGCTAAATGGCAGATATCAATCCAACCACACTGATGATAGCATTATATTGAATTGATTAAATATTCCATTTGAAAAGGTAGATATTGTCAGATGGGATTTTAACAAAAAACAAGGTATGTTGTATGTAAGAGATACACTTTAGGTCCAGAGACAAAAACAGTTTGGAAGAAAAAGGATGGAAAATGCTATACATATGAACATTAACCATTTTAGAGAGGCGGAGTTGCTTCGCTAATATCAGAAAAACTGGCTTGAAGAAAAAACAATCTCAGTAGAGAAAAAGAGGGATGTTTCATAATGATGAAAGTCACAATTCATCAGGAAGATATAGCACACAAATGTATACATCCGTAAAATAGAATCTCAAATTATATGAGCAAAATTTGACAGAATTGAAAGGAGAAAGAGAATTAATATTGTTTGAAGACTTGTATATTTTGCTCTTGATAAATGAGAAACAAATGGACAGAAAATCAACAGGGATGTTGAAGAGGAGCAGCACCATCAACCAACCTGACCTAGCTTATGTCAGTAGAGCACACTACCAAATGACAAAATGCACATTATTTTCAGGGCACGTGGAGCATATTCTCCAGGACTGACAATAGGCTATCTGTGAAACAAAGCTCAGTAAATCTAAATGCACTGAAATCATGCAAAGTATATTCTCTGAAATTTAGAAAATCTCCAAGGATTGGAAATTAAACAGCAAACTTCTAAATAACCCATGGGTCAAGGAGAAATCACAAAGAAAATTATAAAATATTGTGAGTTGAGTGAAAATGAAAACACATCAAAATTTATAGGAAACAGCCAATGCAGTTTTTAGAAGAAAATTTATGCCATTAAATATGTATATTAGAAAAGAACTGCAAATCAATAAACTAAGATTCCACACAAGAAACTAGAAAAAAAGAACAAACTAAACACAAATCAAACATAAGGAAAGAAATAAGATGAGAGCAGAAATTAATAAGATTTAAACCAAAAAAATAGAGAAAGTCAGTAAAACCAAAAGTTGGTTCTTTCAAAAAATCAACAAAATTGACAAAACTTTAGCTAGACTGACGAAAAAAAAAATCAGATCATCTTCTTTCTACATAAATTAAAAATATTATAAGGAGTACCATGAACAACTGAATGGTAGCATATTAAATTACTTGTATGAAATAGACAGATTCCTCAGAAGACAAAAGCTACCAAAACTGATTCAAGAAGAAACGGAAATTTCTTCAAGTAAAAAAATTGAATTATTAATTAACAGTCTTTTCACAAAGAAAAGTCAGGTACAGATGGCTTCACTGGTGAATTCTATCAGACATTTAAAGATATAGCACTAATTCTTCACAAAATCTTCTAGAAGAAGATGGATTACTTCTCAATTCAATTCATTTTATGAGTCCAGTATTACCTTGATACCAAAGTCAGACAAAGACATCATGAAAAAAGACCACAGACCAATATCCCTCATGAACATAGGCAAAATCTTAAATAAAATAGGAGCAAATCAAACCCAATAACATAAAAAGGATTTCACACCATAACCAAAGTGTAATGCACCTTATTAACAGAACAAACGATAAAGCCACCTGATCATCTCAAAAGATGCAGGAAAAGCATTTGACAAAAATTCAACTTCCAATAATGAAAAAACTCAGTAAACTAGGAATAGAAGGCATTTCTTTAGATACTGGAGATTTTAGATAGTGCAATAAGGAAAAAAAAACAAGAATAAAGAAGAAAGAAAGGAAAGGGGAAGGGGAAGACATTAAAGCCTCCAGACTTGAAAGGAAGAAGTAAAATAAATTCAGCAAGGTGAGAGGATACAAGATCAAAAAAGCTAATTGTATTTCTATATTGGACAATTTGAAAAGGACATTAAGAACACAATTCCATTCACAATAAAATGAAAAAGAATAAAATATTTTTGGAATAAATTTAACAGAAATGCAAGACATATAATGAAAGGATTATGGGGGATATTAAAGAAGATCAAATAAACTGAGAAGTAAATGCATTATAAGACTCAATATTGTTTTCATTCTCCTCAAATTGATCTATAGATTCAATGCAATCTCTAATATAATTCCAACAGACCTTTTTGTAGAAATAGAGAAATCGATCCTAAAATTTATAAGGAAATATAAGGGACCCAAGATACTCAAAATAATTTAGATAAATAAGAGCCAAGTTGAAGAATTTACGCTTCCAAATTTCAAAACTTACTATTAACCTACCATAATTAAGACAGTGTGGTACAGGTATAAAAACAGAATTAAGAATCCAGAAATTAACCCTACATTTATGGTACATTGATTTTTCAACAAAAGAGCTAAGTCAATTCAATGGGGAAAGGGTATATTTTCAATAAATTATGCTGAGGCATTTGGATATCCACATACAGAAAGACTGAATTTAGACCTTTACCTTACATCCTGTAAAAACCTACCTAAAAATGGAACATAGACCTATGTGTAAAACCTAAAACTATAAAACTTCTGGAAGAAAATAGGAGGAAATCTTTGTGACCTTAGGCTGGGCAAAATCTTATTTATGACACCAAAAGCTTGATCCATAAGAGAAAAATTTATAAATTGGACTTCATCGAAATTAAACAACTTTTCACTTCAAAAGATACTATTATGAAAATGAAATGGGAAAAAATATTTGCAAATTACATATCTGATAAAGGAATGTATCCAGAATATAAACAGTAGTGTTACAATTCAATAATAAAAAACAAACAACCCAATTTAAAAATGGGAAAAAGATTTCAATAGACATTTCACCGAAGAAGATACACAAATGGCCCTAAGAGTGGTTAATAAGCACATGAAAAGATGCTCAAAATCATTTGTCATTAGGGAAATGCAAATTAAAACCACAATTAAAAAACCACTTTATACCCACTAGAATGGCTACAATAGAAAAGTATTGTGTTTCAAGGACAATGGGAAAAACTGGAATTCTCATACACTGCTTGTGTGAATGTAAAATGGTACAGCGACTTTGACAAGCAGTTTGGCAGTTTCTTAGAAAGTTAAACGTAAATTTATCATATAATCCAACTATTTCATTCCTAAGCATCTATCCAAGAGAAATGAAAACATGTCCATATGAAAAATTGTATGTGAATGTTCATAGCAGCATTATCATAGTAGCTCCAAACTGGAAACGATCCAAATATCCATCAACTAGTGAATGGAAAAACAGATTGTGGTATAGCCAAACAATGGGATACTATTCAGCAAAAATAGGAATGAACTACAATATGGATGAATCTCGAAGAAATTATGCTAAGTGAAAGAAGCAGATGCAAGTATATGATTCCTTTTATACACAATATCCGAAATAGGCAAATCTAGGCAAAAAAAGCAGATCAGTGGAGGGCTGGGGTTATGGGTGTGAGTAGCGAGAATTGACTGCAGCTGGGCATGAGGATCTTTTTTGTGGTGATGGAAAAGTACTAAAACTGGGTTGTGGTTATGGTTACACAGCTCCATAAATTTACTAAATATCAATTGTACACTTAAAATGAGCAAATTTTATGGTATGTAAATTATACCTCAGTAAAGCTATTAAAAAGAGAGAATGGTATTGTCAGACACAGCTGGCATGGACACTGGCATTTAGGGAGAAGGAAGGGAAAATGTAGACAACAATAAAGCAGAAACTCTTTTTTCAATTTTTTAGTATATTTCAACAACAGTAATTTTTTTTTAAGCTGGTTCATTTTCTTCTCTGGAAGAACCTAAACAAAACAAAAGCCTGCCCACATGTATTTAAACAAATATATGAAAACAATAGCCATTGCATGTGTACTTTTTCACTTTTACAGCATGCACTAATACTTAAATCGACATTTGGCTGCAAAATTAGATAATACACTCTTTACTCTTATGGATTTAATAGATCCTGGATACATGTACCCAAAGATAACATCTTGTATGATATTATCAGTAATGGACTGTGCTGCAGTCAAGGTTTGGTTTTTATAAGACAGCAAAGAATTCAGATCTTTACCATTAGCCTTTATATGATTACTACAGGTGTTTTAACTGATAATATTTTCATTGTCCAGAATGTGAGACTGAAATGTATTACTCTTCCTCTTATTTTCTTGTGTACATTTTATACATGTAACTCATTTTAATAAAATAATCTAAATGAGTGTAATATTTTTAGATTTCAGTTGTCTCTAATGTTTTGTTTTTAGAGACTGAATTACACACTCAGTTATTTGTTTAAATCAAGAGATGAAAAAACCCAACTTCAGAGACCTATGGTGGAAAGCTTTGGGAGTTAAAGCTCAAAATCAAGTTAAACAGCACAGTCCAACAGATGTTTAACCAGATGAATGAAATGTGCCTTGTTTCCTAATGAATTTCAAATAATGCTGCTTGATAATGAGAAATACATCAACCAAGAGGTAAAAGCCTCTGGAAATGGTTTTTAGAAGTCTATGGTGGGCAGGGTTCAAGTTATTTGTACCTTAGGGTGTCTGCTTAGAGTTTACACACACACACACTCACACACACACGTATTCTAAGTTGAACTTAACTGACACAAGAGGAGAGGCGTAACAAACACACCAGTTGTTTTTCTTTTTCACACTTGTCTCATCACATTTTCTTTGTCCACCTCTATTTCTAACTTCTTTCTTCTCCACTATGTCTTTTAGCTAAGTTCCTTTCATGATATTTAACAAAGGATGTACAAATGTCTTGCGGATAGCATCGCCACTCTTTCTAGCTCTGGATAAATAGAATAACCACCACCGCAGAAAAGAATAGAGACAGCTTCTTGAGAAGGATGTTGAGGCATGAAAAAATGAAATCTTCCTCTTTATAGCATGGGCATTCTCTACAAATAAAAGGGGCCAAGTGAGTCTCAGGATATAAACAGAAAAGAGAACCTAGCATATAGCAGATTCTCAATGAATGCTTTCTGTAAAAGAGGTGCAAAATAAAGAAGTGACTGAGGTGATTAGGGAGGGGTTCTGAAATTAGATGGATCTTCGGTTCTAGAGCCACTATTTTTTCAATTAACCTGAGAACGGGAAAAGAAAGGATATGTTGTTTAATGGATACTGGGTTTGGGTAGCTGGTTGAACTTATTAAGCAGGTTAAGAAATGAGACCTCTTTTCATAGAAGTGAGGTTTGAATATGAGGTTTGAAATCACATGAACCAGGGTTC
Organism: Choloepus didactylus; assembly: GCF_015220235.1. Lineage (NCBI taxonomy): Eukaryota > Metazoa > Chordata > Mammalia > Pilosa > Megalonychidae > Choloepus > Choloepus didactylus. Next base: position 48,082,939 of record NC_051321.1, read on the forward strand.
AAATCCTGGCTTCTGCATTTACTAACCTGAGTATTTTCAATACTCTCTTGGAGGCTCAGGATTCTCATCTATAAAAGGATTTGGTTGTAATGATTAAAGATCACATATAGAAAATCTAATACATGGCTGACACTCAGTAAAGAATCTGGGAAATAAAACCACACGAAAGGGATAATGAAGGATAAAAATTAGGTTTTTCCTGCCAGGAATTTGGCTTTTGAAAATGCCTCATCCTCAAGTACTGACTTTCTCCTGGTAAAACACCAGGCAACAGCAATGGGAACCCTTTAGTGGTCCCAGGTTTCACCATGTGGATGGTGAGCCTATTTTGTGTTCACTTAGGACTGTGTGAATGAGGACTCCATTCTAGTGACAATTGTATGTGAATCATAGGAAACCAATATTTGAAAATAATAGTAACCTCTGCTATGTAATTTGAAATACAATATTTAGACACAATATCTAGCAGTGTAACACAGACATCCTTTGTAATACACTTATGGGATTAACAGTACTTAGTCTGCATATTGCTGTGCCATTTGGAAGCCTCACACATCATCTCAGTCCAGCATTGTACCCTTTGGGACAGGTGTTACAATCCTCACTGTACAGGTAAGGAGACTGAGCTGGCATTCAAAGGATTTGCCTAAATTCCACAGTTAGTATGTAACAGAGCTATAACTTGAACACAGGTTTTCTGAATTCAAGTCCCTCATGTTTTCCCCCATCAGGCAGAGCAGGTGTGCCTCTTTAAACAAGGCTGAGCAAGTTTTGCAGCTGGTGCCTGGCTGCTGAAATTCACTGCCATGGCAGAATGTGTTTTGGGTGACTTAACTTCAGGGCAATGTGCCTCCAAATCCATGTCACAGACTGCAAACAACTTTTAATCTCTCTGCTGCCCAGTCCAGGCCACTGCCATCAGTTAGAGTATCTGCCAGTTCATCAGGCTCACAGTGAAGTCAAAAGCCGGAGTAGCGATTGAAAGGTGGCAAACTGCACCTCTTAAGAAAATGGCATTTTTCTGGCATTGATGAAGGTATCAGCTGCTAGGCAGTAGAGAGTGGAAATTGTTCCACGTTAAGGATCACTCGGCCAAAACGTGCATTTTAAACAAATATAGCAGCTGCCTTGGGATAAGTTTCAGTAGCAATTGAACCACCTGCCCAGAGAGAAAGGCAGTTTTTATCCTGTGGCTTTTCTTTCATGAGTTTGAAATTTAGCACTTGGATGGGAATATCTCCATAGAATGAATGCTTATTAGGTTTGAGGACAGTCAGCTGTTTAAAACATATGACTAGCACATACAATTTTTTCATTCCTCTTTATCTTCTCTGCCTCATTTTTAGGAAGTATGGGATGTTTGGGTCTGTTGCATCCATGTGTATGAAGGAGAAGTGGAAACTGCAGATTCTAAGTTTCTGAGGGTAGCTTATAAGAAAAATCCTTTCAGATGGGGAAATACCTCTCATCTATGAGAGTAGACTAAGAAAAACACGTTGAATGGATGGCCCTAATACTAGTTGTGTCTCTTATTGCCTTACCTGTAATAAAAACTGAAGTCATTCATAACAAAGCAGGCAGTCAGTTGTAAGATGTTTCAACATGAAATTTTATTATTTCTGATTTGTATTTAGAGAAGAACATCATTATTTTTAAAAAATGCCTTTTCTTTTTTTCCCAGTCAGATGTTGGGATGATTTAGACTGTACTGTATTTATAAAAGGCAGGAATTGTAGATGCTTTCATTCTGCTGGCTGTGGAGTATAGTCTAAAATGCACCATCTACAGCCCAGCAACTAATTAGTTCCACCATGCTTGCTAGCCTTGGCATGAGAAATCTTTATGTATTTTTGGTTATGGATGGCATTGTGTTTTTAACAGCTGACTGATCTTTATTATTAGTATTTCTTGGCCTTAGGGCAATATCAGTCTCATTTTGCATTTCCTGAACCCTAGTAGGCCCTGACTAAAGGTGAACATCCTTGGCTTATAAGGCAGAATGACTAGCACCTGGTTTACCTGTGCTGGGGTGGGGTGAAATGGCAGTGGGGGTGGGGTTACTGACTTCAAAGGAAGGGAAGCACTCAAGGACACCACTGGTTTGGCTTTTTTGCTAGTGTTTTTTCCTCCTCGTGTTCTGTTGAAGTTACATGCATTTATTTTCTTCTAATTAATTATGCTTGAGCTCTTTTGTGTAGACCTCCTACTTCACTTGGACTGGTTCAGGCTACATTGGAAATAGTATGTATGAGTACTCCATTCCTCGTTTATTCACTATGACTTTTTTTGTCCCACACACTTGGTTGGAGGGGTGAGGATAGCACGGTGAACAAATTAAACTCATGGAGTATGGGGTCTGGTGAGAATTCCAGACAAGTCAACAGATAATTTCATTACCGTATGATGTGTGCTGTTGTAAGGTGGGTGTCTAGAGCTATCGACACTCAGAGGGGGGATATGAATACTTATTTGGGTACCCAAGCTTGGTCTTTGTGTCTTGATCTCAATTACCTGTTTTGTATTTATATTTTCTTGAGACTTTGTTCTTAATATCTTGGTTGATGGTAGAAAAATAACCTTTAAAACACACTGACTGCCTCTTGGAAGAAAATGAACAGGTGCTAAAATGTAATAAGGTTTACACTGCTTTGCCCACTGTGATTTGCAAACAATATAACCTCTCTAAATATCATTTATCTGCAAAACATAGTAAATAACTCCCTTGCAGTGTGTTTGGAAGGTTTAGAGATTCTATTTGTAAACTTTTCCCACCATAGTCCCTGACACATGTCAGCTGCAAAGTAATTATCAGCCATTGCTGCTGTTGATTGCTGCTATCCATGGAGGGAGAAGCATGAGAAAAAAGGATAGGGTTTGGGGTGTGTAAGTGTGTGTGTTAAGTATATAAAAGCCAGCTGTGGATTTCCCCCTTTAACCTAGAGCTCCTCTTTTCTATTCCATTGTCTACCTACTGATGCTGTGGTCCTCCCCAAATCAGTGTGCTTTTAAAGATAGTCCTGACTAAACTCAATTAACTGTAGCTCATATTCTTCTCCTTCTCAGGGTGTCTTAATGATGGGTGTAAATAGCATCCATTGACCATAAGCAAGACATTTCAAGATGGTTTTAACTCTGCCTGTCATACAGAAAAAATGACCACTAATAAAGTCTTAGATGAGAATGGGGGGAGGAAGTTGATACAAATCCCAAAGTAGCCTTAATAGACCGCATATGTAGCATTCTGAATGTGAGCACATCTCACCTGAGGCCTCAGAACCAACAGAAGTGATTAATTTGGCTTGCTGGAGTTTCTGCCTAGGTTTGCAATTAAGGAAGCTAAGTAAAATGTGTAAACTTCCTTGCCTGCAGAGAATAGATACTCAGTTTGCCTTTGCATAGTTTATCCAATCATCACTAGAAATTTGTGCATTAAGTGCTCTCCTCTCCCTTGCAAGAGTAAAGAATGTCGAGTTCAGAATCATTAGCTGACTTGACAGAGGTTGCCTGAATCAGCTTTAACAGACATGGAATGAGAAGCCAGGTTGCCCTCCCAGGCCCATGTTCTTTGCACTATCCCTTAATTGTCTTTCATAGCTCTGCCAATCAGATATCCTCCCAGTCATGTTTGCTGTGTTATTCATGTGCCACCTTCTGGCATTGTTGTTAGCCAAATCCCGATTGTCTGACTTCTGTCCCTTCTATCATCTAGATAAGGTCTTATCTTTCCATTTGAAGCCTAACTAGGAGGGAACTTTTTTCCTGATAGAATTAATGGAGTGGAAGGGACAGGGGCTTAGAATTTTCAACACCTGGATCTGATCTTTGTCTTTCCTTTCATTTTCTTTAAGAAAATACTGAAGATTCCGAACAAGTAACTTAACTGCTCTCAGCCTGTTTCCTGAATTAGGAACTGATCTCTTTCCAAGGGTGGTTTGTTAGGCTCAAATGAGATCACATATGTGCAAAAACTCTGTAACTTGTTCAGTGCTATACAAAAATGGCAAGTCTGTAGTCAACTCTTTAGTTTTGGCATCCAATCTTACCTTTGCCATGGATCATAACTACTTTATCTAGCAGTTAATATTTATTCTGTAGCTTTCTATCCTCCTATACATTTTACTTATATTGCACAACTTTTGCTTAAGGGGAATCCCTGGAAGACAGAAATCACATATTTTAAATCATGTTATATGCAGTGACTGTTAATGATTCCCTGCAATTTTTATAAAATAATTCTAGTCTTAAATTTCAGGGTCAGCCTCCAATAGGTAGAAGTCAGAGATACTACTGAATTTTCTGTAATACGTAGGACAAGACTTACAACAGAGAATTATCTGCCTCAAAATGTTGAAAACCTGGCTACTCAAACTCGGGTCTTTAAGTCAATAACATCAGCTTCATCAAGGAGCTTGTTAGAAATGCAGACTGAGTCCCTACCATATTCCTACTGAATCAGAATCTTCATTTAACAAGATCCCCAGGTGATTTGAATCTATATAAAAATCTATATAAAATTAAATCTATATAAATTATAATTTTTATTTTTAAAAATGTTTGAGGTTTACAGAAAAATTGTTAGCATCGAGTTCCCATATGCACTGCACCCAGTTTTCTCTTTTATTAACATCTTATATTGGTAGGCACACTTGCTACAATTAATGAATCAATGTTGACGCATTATTAACTCAAGTCCACACTTAAATCATATCTCCTTAGCCTTTACTTAATGTTGGTTGTTGTTGTTCCAGAATCCCATTTAGAATATCACATTCTATTTAGTCATCATGTCTTCTTAGACTCTTCTTGGCTGTGGCAGTTTCTCAGACCTTCCTTGTTTTTGATGAGCTAGACAGTTTTGAGGAACACTCAAGTGTTTTTTAGAATGCCCTTCAATTGGAATTTGGCTGGTGTTCTAATGATTAGACTGGGGTTATGGGTTTGGGGGAGAAAGGCCAGAGAGCTAAAATGCCATTTATAATCACATCATATTAAGGGACCTGTTATTAAGATGACTTATCACTGTTGGTGTTCACCTTGATCATCTGACTGAGATAGTGTCTGGGTAATGCTGAGTTTCACAGATTACATTTGCTCCCTATCTGATACAAATTTGGTTTTACTGGCCTATTCTAAACTCTGTCCTTCAATAGCTGCCTTTTGTTTTGGAATTCCAAAGGCTTACATCGTTAGAATCGCCAGATCTATTGTACGTTTGGAGCTGCAAATTACAAATTTATAAATGAACAGCTTCACAGATTAAATATATTAGAGGACTTGATTTCCTCTGGGGAAATAGCCAGATTGCAGTAAAGGGCAAGCCTGATTAATCAAAAGAGTGAAGAACCACCTGGGACCAACAACTAATTGGGATTTGCTCGAAAAATTAGAAACCAAATTCAGTTTCAGATCTGAATTCTGAAATACTTAAGGTCATAAATCGGTGTTTTATTCAAATGAATAGTTGCAGAGGAGGTTTTGTACTCCTTACAGAATACCTCCTGACTTTTGTCTCCTGGTCCAGTGGAACCGGGAACTGAGGGTTTTAGTTCCTGCACTGATGCCCAGGCCATACAGCAGTCTATGCCTTAGTTTCTTCATGAAATTTGAGTAATTGTTCCTTATCTATGCACTTAGTGTTATAAGGAAAAAATGAGATAACATGTTAAAAAGAACTATTGTCTCTTAAAATCTGCTTCACTGTAAGTAGGTAGTAAGATCCACGTATTAATTCTTACCACCACAATGCTATACAGCATGGGTCTTAGTTCTCTCCCACTTCTAATATCTCCACCTTTTATTGCTGGCATTGCTATCTTACCACAATCCTCTCCTTCAAACTGGAAAATTCCTGTGCCACCAACAAACCTCAAAACTTTTGTGTGATGTTCTACTTAAAAAGTAAAGATACTGAGGGTCTTCAAATGCAGTCAAGAAGTAAAGAAGTAGCATACTACTATTCTAGAGATGTTAATTCTCCTGAGCTAAGAATAGTCTAAAATTTCAAACTTGCATACAGTACCCAAGTGTCTGCTAGCACTTTAGAAGACTGACGGGCAATCTCTCTGAGATTTCCCAGCTGGAGTGTGCAGAACTGAGAGCCTTTCTGGGCTGATCGGTTCTGAGGACTACTTTGTGCTTATCTGTGTAAGTGCCACATCAAGGGACTCAGGCTGAAGTGTGGGAAGTAAGTCTCTAAGATGAGCAAAATGCTAGCTTTGAAGGCCTTGCAATTTTTTTGCACAAGAGTGTTGAACTTGGAAAATTCTGTCTATTCCCTTGAAAAAAATAAAATTCTGAAATGTAGAGTTAACTTCCATAAGACATTTCATTTTCTTTTTCATTAAACAGTTAAGAATCATGTTATCATAGAGTTGGATATGAACTTGAAACTATACAAGATCACTAGACAGGATCATTTGGCAGATAAATGCTGAAACCTCAGAAAGTTAAAGGACTTGCACAAAGACAATTGGCTCCTTACTTACCAAGCCAGGACAAAAACCAATTTCTTTTGATACCACGTATAATAGCTCATTCATTCTTTCATGCTGCTACTTATCTCCAAATTACTATTAGTTTAACTTGATTTTTAAAGTTTAATTCTATATAAAATATCCATTTCTCTGGATAAAGTATAAGTAATGATATATCTGATAACTTTTTATCACAGTATTTTTTTCAGATGAAAGAATGCAAAATAAATATCAGAATTCTTCTGTCTTTACTAAAGTTAGGAAGAAATTTTAAGAGATATCAAGGTTAGGATGATACTGGAGGAAGATTTGAAAAGATACATGAGTGTCTCCAGTATCAGATCAACTTCAGTATAAGCAAACATAAAGCAACACATTTCAAAGGAAATTTATCCAGACTCAACTATTATGATTGCATACACACAGCAACTTATTTCAACATCAGAACTTTATTTGCAATCATTGTAATTATGTTATAATAACGTTAGCCTAAAGTATTGCTAGAAGGCAAAAGTTCAAATGATTGTATTTGTTCGATCAAACATTTCCACCATGAAATGCTTAGAATCTTTCAGGAAACTTTTCTCTGGGAAAGGTAGAGAATGCCTAAAAAGTTATGAGAGCCACTGAAACAGTTAAGAATGTAAAAGTTCTAGGGAAAGGATTATCTTGGCTCTATCTCAGGTAACTATAACTTGAAAGACTATGTGATTGAAGGCTATAAAATCAGGTAAAGAATGGGTATGATAAACATGAAGTTGAAAAATCCATTAAAGTTTAAAAGAGATGAGTGTGGGGTGAATAAAAAGAAATATTGGTTCCCAGAGTAAATAATTCTTTGAAACTTTATTCTTGAGCACCTGAACTTTCATTACTTGGACTCTTTAGCTGTTATTTTATTTTTATGTTCTGATGTTGGATGATGATCATAGCGGGCGGTTTAAATGAGAAGTAGCAACTTAACACTAAAGATAAAGCCAGTCTTTCATTCTTACATAGACCATCTCAAGATTTATATTTAGTCTGATTTACTCTTATTCTCCATGATGTATTGTGAATTTATAAATGAGAATTATGAAATAAGTGAATATTGTGGCCAGCTAATCCAAGACCTTTTAATTTGTCACCTTATGTTCAGTTCATAAATGTGTATCTTTATTTCTAGCCACACATTCTATATGATCATTGTTTCAAAATTCTGAATTCATCAGATACACACTTATTCTATGGTGGACAAGTGAGCAGGAGTGACTCTGCTCTACCCTCATTGATCTTTATCCTTTTCAAAAGGGCAGCACTGGAGTGTCAAGAACTCCAGTAGAAGTTGAATATGGTAAAGTGTACTCTAGTTCCAGTTCTCTTGCAGATTTTTTTTTTTTTTTAAACCAAGTTTTTGAGCTTTCTGGGACCTAATTTTCTTTTGTAAAATCCAGGATTGAACATGATTTTTAATGTGTATTTCAACTCTAATATTTGATGAATCTAGGGAATCACTCTGAGTCATATTTCCTCAATCTCATCCCTCTTGAGCAAAGATTTTTAATTCTGTCTCCTATATTTTGTCTGTTTAAAATTTTGGTATTGAAAATTCTGATTCTTGCCTCTAGGCTATTATTTTCAGATATCAGCATCTGTCTTTTTACTGAATTCATAGAAGCATATTAGAATTTACTTTTCTAACTTTAATCTTTCCTCTTGAAGTTATCCAGAGTTATTCTTGTTTGAAACTTGGGAAGTTTTACTGTTTCATTCTTTTTTCCAAAATAAGTTCTGCATATTGATTTACTCCATAAAGTAACCTTATGTAATATTATGAACATTGTGTGACTGGACAGTGTTAGCTTGGAGCATCCAAGTTTTGTACTAGGAATTTCAGTTTGGGGATCAACTGTCATTTAAATGCTGTCTTTGTCATTTCTAAAACACTATTTTTAGTACTGAGTTACAATTTTGGTTCTAATTGTTTTAAAGAAACATAAATTCCATTTAAAATTAACCTAATTTTATCATTCAGCTAATTTCTGATGGCAGTTCTATTTCAAAATCACAGTGCTACAACAGTTTTTAGTGATTCCACCACATCTCCCTTCCTCAGTTTTAACAGATGAAGATATATCTACAATATAAAGGACAAACACTTTTTCAGCACATCTTTTTCTCCTCGCAAGACAAATGTGACTAAATTTAGATGAGAGGAGAAGAACTTTTAATCTTGAGATGCTTAATGTAGCCATTGAGCTTAGAAGTGTGATTTAGAATAAATGAAGATAATCAATGAATCTTAGAATAAATATATTCAACTAATGGGGGGAGTAAAAACTGTCTTTGCCATTGTCTGTTTATTGATAAACATCTAACTAAAAGCATTTACATTAGAGATAAAGTGGCTTAGTCCTTAAACAACAACAACAACAAGGATGTACTACTTATAGTGTACCATAACAAACTACCCCAAAAGTTACTGGCTTAAAACAATTTGATTTATCATGGTCTAGTGGATCGCCTGGGCTCAGCTAGATGTTCCTTGCTTGGCATCTCTCATGCGGTAGCAGTCAGATGGCAACTGGGGATAGAGTTATCTGAATACTCGGCTGGTCTTTATGTTCACAGCAACCTACTCATGTGGCTGGCAAAGGATGCTGACTGTCATCTGGGAGTTAACTGGCATGCCTATACAATGGCCCTCCATGTAGCTTGAGGGTCTCACAGCATGGCAATTGGGTTCCGAGAGGGAACATCCCAAGAGTGAGCATTCCAAGAAGCAGGAAGCAGAAGCTTCCTGGGCAGCAGAATTGCCACTGTATTCTGTTGATCAAAGTAGTTACAGGGCTTGACCAGACTTAAGGAGGTTGAGAAATAGAACCCACATCTTGATGTGGCCATGATAAGGTTACATTTCAGAAGAGCATGTGTGATGGACGTTATTATGGCCATCTTTGGAAAATAAAGACTGCCATAATAGTTTAATGAAATGTCCTACTAGATTCCTTAATGTTGGGGTTGACAAAGTACAGTCCATGAACCAAATCTTGCCCTCTGCCTGTTTTTGTAAATAAAGTTTTACTAGAATATACCATGCTCATACATTTATGTATTGTCCATGGCTGGTTTCATGCTAACAAATGGCAGAGTTGAGTAGCTGCAACAGGGAACATGTTTAGGCTGCAAAGCCTAAAATACTTACTATCTGGCCCTTTCCAAAAACAGTTTGCCAACATGTGCCTGAATGTCTTCAGCTGTTTAAAGAATATTATTCATCTCAAGACATTTGCTAATAATTACATTAATTAAAACTTTTATTGCCTGTAGCCATGAATTGTTCCTCTTGCTTTCATCTCCAGGCCAATGTACCAACTCTAATAGCTCCCATGACTTTCATAATCATCTGATACAGATGGTTTCAGCAAAAGCTAATTTGTTTTTCTCTTCAAAATAGAAGCTCTCTCTTCCATCCCCACCCTACCCCCATATTAGTTTCTTTGTTTATGAGGTTACTTTCTTTCTTTACCAGAGATGGTGTAGGTTGTAGGGTTCCTCAAGCTCAAGCCTATCAGCAATTGGAAATCACCTGGGGAGCTCGAAGATTTTCAGGAGTCACCATCCTACCCTCTAGAGATCCTGGTTGGCTTGACCTGGGTTGGAAGTAGTCATTAATACTTTAAAAAGTATATATATGTAGTATATTAATACTTTAAAAAAAATATGTATATATATGTACTTAGCAAACTGTTATGCATTTTAGGGTCTAGTTAAATCAATAATGATTATAAAAGAAAGCAATCCATCTTTTGTAAAATAATAAAAATATATTCATCTCTTTCAAGGAAGTAACTCCAATCTGATTTGAAAATAGACTTTATGGGTTCATTAACCACTACAGAGAAACTATTTCTTTAGGGAAAACATAGTATCTTTGGGGGAAAAAAAAAACAATACCAAAACTTATATAAAGAAAGAAAAGAATCAGGATAATAGAGGAGGAGAAAAAGGAGTAGAGGGACAAACAAATGTCAATGGAAATAAGGGAATCTAATTATTATACCTGTTGCATTTTGTGGTAACTAGACATATCTAATATGAGACGTTCCTTTGAGTAGATGAAGTCTTGGAAATAGTGAGGGCCTTAGCATGGAGGACTGTGGAAAGAAAAAGTAAGGACAAACAACTGAACATCATGTTGCCTTAGACAAACCATACCCCACTGCAGAGTTATGGTTTGTGTGGGGTGGATTAGGGTGGGAGGAGACTGGAGAATGAAGTGGTAGCTACAGCCAGTCAAAAGCCAAAACTTGAAGAAAACACTGAGTTATGTGGTACCTCCCTAATCAGTTCTGTCCTCTAGGTGAAATCCCATATGACAGGAGTGTACAAATTTAAAGGTGCTGCCAAATAAGTTCAAATGAGATGGTTCCATCCTAATTCAACTTGATCATAAGTATGTGGAACTTGTCTTTATCTTTGAATAATAAGTAAGGACAAAGCAAGCTCATTTCCAAAGGCAGCATCTTGAATACTTTATGGCTGTAATATCTGGCATTCTAATTTCATAACTATGATGTAATTTCAGATTGTGTTATCATTTTTAATTAGACTGAAAGGTTCAGTTGCTGGTATGCATGAAGTATATTTCTGTCAAAGTCTTGCTGCTGTTGTGCATTATTTATAAAGTACCAATGATTTTGGTTTTGTTCCCCCCTCAGGAACTTTAAAAACTAAAAGACAGATTAGAAAAGTCAACTAATTGTAATAAGGATTGATATTTTGAAGAACTGAGTGAGGGACTTTTGGGGATGGTTTGAAAAACAGATAAAGCATGTCAAAGAGTGTAAGTGAAAAGTCAGTCTTCATTGCTGAAGGAAGAAATGATGCCTCAGAGGAAGGATGGTTGGGGAGTGAGAAGGATGTTGCAGTGCTGTCCCATAGAATTTTCTGGAAGGATGGGAATGTTCTGCAATGTTCAGTATGGTAGCCACTATCCACAGGTAGCTTTTGAGCTATTTTAAATTTTATTTATTTTTAATTTGCATTTAAAATTTAAAATTTTATTTATTTTTAATTTGCATTTAAATAGCCCCATGTGGCAAATGGCTACCATATTGTAGAGCACAATACAAAGAAAGAAAAGTGTTCTTAGAATGGAGGACAAGGAGATCGAAAGCAATTGTTCATCAATATAATAATCCCTACAACAGAATATGTTTATAATTTAAAGCTTGTCATAATCATCACAGATGAAAATGGATACATATTTCTTCCAAGTAATTCATTTTAATAGTGTTTGTGGAAATTATGGTAATAAAAATTAGCCTTTGATAATTATAAATATAGCCTGTCAAAGGAACAGTTACTATGATGATTACACTACCAGGAAAAACATTTTTTTATATTCTAGTTCACAAAACTTTGTATAATATGCTATGTATCACTTTTAGGTTAATTAAATATAACAAAATGGGGAGCAGATTTAGTCACTAGGGACATCTCAACAAGTAGTTAATTTGTACCAAAAAAATCATACTTTCAATTTGAATGAACACATGGCCTGGTCATTAAAATTCAAAAGTAGACTGTGGTTGTTTGGAGCTCTGTACCCCAGAAAAACATGTTCTTAGACTGCGTCCATTCTGGTGGATGTGAACTCTGGTAAAGGGACCGTTAGATGAGGTTACTTGGGCTAAGGTGTTGCCCAGCTGAGTGAGGACTGGTCTTAATCTTACTACAGAAAGCCTTATAGGGAAGGTCACAGAGAGAATAATGATGGGCAGGGGGAGCAACCAGAAGCTGAAATTCAACAGGAGTTGGGAAGAGAAGGGAGAAGCCCTGAGGAGCTGCCATGTGCATTGCCATGTGACAGAGGAGCCCAGCACCAAGGATCACTGGCAGCCAGCCAAAGAATTCCACTGTCTTCTAGTAGAAAGCATCACCTTTATGACGCCTTGATTTTTGGACTTCTCCTAGCCACAAAACAGTGAGTCAATAAATTCCCATTGTTTAAGCCAATGTAAACAATAGTATTTGTTTAGCAAAGAGGAAACTAAAACATAGTTAATTATTTGATTCCAATTTTTTTAGCAAAAGGACATTTTATAACATTATGTTTGGGAAGACTCATAGGTTTTAAAATGTCTTGTGTGACTGGACTCACAATTCTCTAAAATTGCCTGCAGTGCTAACTGGATAAGTCAGTAAAAAACAGCCTTGCAGCTATTCTTCAAATCTAAGAAAAAAAAATCACTTTTCAAAAATACTCTTCTCTCTAAGAAATATCTTCAAATTAACCCTTCAAGTTTGCTCAGATGTTCAAGAAGCAAATGTTTATCTAAAAGTTTAGGCCAGACACTTGAAACTGGGGATATAAATTTGAAAAGTCTGCCCTGCCCTTAAGAAGTGGTAGGTCTCATGGTGAATGTTCATTGATTTAAATTGGGTGACATTCTACAATATTTTTCTCATTTAAGTAGTTTGATAAAAGTAGATATTTACTAAATCATAACAGAATATTTGCATTATGAATACTTTTGTATGGTTAAATCTGCTGTTGAAGGTGACAGTCTCTTGTACAATGATGCTCATGCTATTTCTCCTAGCACCCAAAGCCAAGAATTCTTTCTCAAGAAAGTTTCCTCCTACTCCTAAATTCATAAAATGAGAAAGAAGTAACATACTTGACTTATTTCCCTGGTTGCTAGGGAAGCTCAGAATAAAGTTTGAGCTTCCTTACTTTGGCTTTCCTCACCCAGAAATTCTTCATTCATTTCTTCCTGCTCCTTTCTTTGCTACTTAGTTCCTGGCTAGCTACATATGGATTTTTTTGGTAATCCAACTGAGTATTTTTTTGTAATTTTGTCTCAGTTTGCCAGGCTACTGAGACACATACCACACAATGCACTGGTACAACAGGAATTTATAGGCTCACGTTTTTCAGAGCTTCCACCTGGGTATGTTGGTATCTGGTTGGTGACAGTCTTTAGGTTCCTTGGCTCTCCCATCACATGGCCATGTCCTTTTCTTTCTCTTCTAGTACCCGCCGACATCGGGCTTCTCTCTGTGGCCTTCTCTGACTCCAGCTTCAGGTTTCTTTCTCCTTATAAGGCCTATGATAACCCAGACCAGTACTCAACCTCATTCAATTGGGCCACACCTTAACTAAAAATAACATGTTCAGGAGATCCTGTTCACAATGAGTACACACCCACAGGAATGTGGATTAAGAGCATATCTAAATTGGGGTACGTGATTCAACACTACCAAGTTCATAGCTTCTTTTTTCCATTTTTAAAATGCACCGATTTCTACAGTATATTTTAATGTTTCTACAAATCATTTTAAGATTTAAGAACGAAAACTTAATGTCTCTCCCATGGGCCAAATTATATAAATGTACCTTGCTACTTCAATTTTAAATCCACGGGAAACAGCAGTCCTCATGCATTGGATTTGAACTTCATCTTCCCCTTCAGATTCTGCCCTTTTGTGTAGTTTTGTCCTAACATGCAGTTGTCCAGTCCCAGTTTTTTACTTCTTACAATTTAGGGAAGATGACTCCCTCATCATAGACAGTCCTTTAGATTTACCTTGACAATCTTATGGTTGACTCCAGGAGAGTAAAAATTACATTTCTATGTATGCACTTTCCAAGCTCTCTGTTCTCAGAAGTGGTTTGTTTGAGATGCATACTTTTTCCCTAAGTGACTGTTATACAAGGAGCTCATCTACTATAACCAAAAAGCCTTGTCCTGAGTACAGTAAAGTAGTGTGGAACTGCAAGTCCTCATCCGGAATATGTGGGGGCCAAATATTTCAAAAGTCATACTTTTTCAGATTTTTAGGAACATAATATAAATGTTATGTAATATCTCCAATTGGGTCTGTAACCAGACATATTAACATTTCTGCAACAAAGTGTGTTTGTGTGTGTGTGTGTGTGTGTGTGTGTGTGTATAGTCATTTAGGTCAAATAAATAAAAACTCTAAATAGGCTCTCATTAGTTGAAGTCAGGCTTTGAAGCCGAATATGAATGCAACTTTGGGTTTTGGAGAGCAGAGAAGAGATTGCGGACCTCCAAATACCTGATATTAAGTCCAACTTCGCCATGCTTGTCTCTCAATGACTATGAATTATTCTGTTGAACATAACCAAGCCCTGTTGGCTATGCACATAAGGATTCCATGAAGAAATGCCAGCAAGAGTTAGTATTCCTGTTGGTTCAGCTATGACCATTTTTCAAGAAATATATAAGGACAAAAGAGTTTTCCTAATGACCAACACAAAACCCCAAGTAATCAGAAATCTGAAACTGCTATTTCTGATCCCTTAACTTACCTTCTTTCCTTTTGCTACATTGCATCCTATTTCCTAACTCTCTTCTATTTCACAGTTCTCCTGCTATCATTTCTGTTTTTTTCTCTGTGCCTTCTCTCCAACTCTTCCTCTCTATCTTCCTGGCTCTACTGTAAAATAATGTTCATATCCCGTCTACCACCTTTCCACCCCTTCCCTAACTAGACATAATTATGCAGGACTTGAAGTTTTGTCTAATTAAGCAGGAAGTCAAAACTGACTCAGGTCCTTGCTACAATTACTTTGGAAGACGTGTCTGCAGCATGCCTAGGTGGCGTTGCAAAAAGCTATAATGTATCTATTTGGAATATGCTAGGAAACATTTCATTATCTTCTAACACATGACCTTAAAACTTGATGATAAATGGTTGCTCATTAATATTTATAAGAAATCATTGTTCAACACAGGATCTAATGTCTTTGAAGTTATCCTTTCTTGAGGGCACAGAAAGGGACGAAGAAATGTGTTTTCTGCTATATGAAACATGGAGTCTTTCAACAAGTTGATATTCATGTTTTCCCATCAAGTAGGTGTTTCCATTTGTTTTGTATCTCTAGATGTATCTGTGTCTCAGTACAGGTGTGATCATTTCTGGAGGTTTTTCATCTGTCCCTGCTTGTGATTCATTTGATAGTATCATGGTGCCCTCATAAAGAGGAGACTATTTCTTTCCTACAAAAGGCAACCATGCTCATTCTTAGGATTGTGGCTACATCTACTACCTGTAGAGCTGAAGTGGCTGATAATTATTCATTCATCAATTATATTTACTGAGTGCCAACTTTAAGTTGATACATACCAATGGCATTTTTTAAGAAAATAGAAATCTTTATTAATGAGTTTTTAAACTTCCTGCTCTAATATAAGTAGATAAAATGAATTGTCTATTTGAAACGGTACTTCCCAGGATTAGTTTTAGGTTTCCACTAACCAAAATCTTGCTCATTGTAACAACTGGATTTTAGCTATAAAAAAGTTGAAATTGTGCTCAAACCTGCATGCTGAACATCGTTCTATGCCTCTAGTGTCTTCTCATTTCTGCAGGTGGTATTATTAGCACAGAAAAACTCTTCTGATTTTGCTGTGCTTTGTGCTGAATAAAATACGTGGGAAATGTGAAGGACTTAGGTAAGCTTTTTTGTCTTAGCCTTACTGAAGAACTTTAATTGTATTCTTACTTTATAATCCTGGAGATGTCAACTAGCCCCATACCATCTTTCCTTACTTTATACTTCTCCTATTGAGACTGAGGACTTCAAAGTCTGTTCGGAAAACATGAAAAATAAAGGACCATGGCTAGTGAACTTGAACGTTATTTTTCCCTGCAAAACGGCTGTGATATACAAGGTAGTGTGTTTTCTTGGTATTCAATCATGATTTAAAACCACACTACACCAACAATCTTCTTTATTATATAGTATTCTGTAGTCTAATATGCAAAATATCAAAGTTTTCTTATAATATTGAAACATTTTAAAATCTCAATTTGGATGGAAGCCCAGCATTAGTTTAACACCAAATCCAAGATCCTTGCAACTTAAAATATTGTATTTGGCTTTGGATCTGTTGATAGTCATTATCCTGTCCTGAAGCAGAAGACCAGATTCCTTTTGTTCACTTATGTAGAGTGTCTTGGGAAAGAGTCATATTAAATAAAAAGAAACCGGTGCTCAGATGTAAACACCTCTTCTGTTCTTAGATGTGAGTGGATAACTAAATTCTGGAAAAACTGAAAGAGAACTAAGACCTTAATATCATTTTGAAGGCAATTGAATTTAAAAGATAAATGATTTAGGGTTGTTTTTTACATAAATTATATTGTGGATGGCACTGAGTTATTAGAAATAGTTGTCTATAGAAATTAGGTTCTTTATTTCATTGTTTAGGACTAGATAGAAATTCACATCTACTTTATGCTCATTTTTCTTTATTATTGGAATTGTGCCAATAGCTCCAAACACTCCCTTTTGTCCCCCCAGTGACCAAATGTGTGTTAACAAAACACTCTGAGGAGAGAGGCAGGTCATGTGACCAGGGAGCCCATTGAAGTTAGTCACCCAACCATGAGATAGAATCCATGATGTTCGACTCCTAACAAGTATTCCAAACAACTAGGGTAACTTTTTTTTTTTTTTTTTTAACCTATTTTGTCTTCTCTTTCTCAGATAAATTCAGGGACATGGACAATATTAACACCATGGTAAGATTCTTTGATGCAGGAACATAAAGGAAGTATTAGTCTAAGTAATTTTTATTTTAATAAGAGGGAACAGGCACAAGGAACATATATGAAAAACCTGAAGACAGCATGCACTAATAGGTAGCTGCAGCTCTACAAATCTAAAATATACATGGCAGAGTTAAGTGAGTTTGGATGGGATGAAACTTTTGGACTGCCCTAAAAGTGGCTTTAAGAAGTTGAGTTGGTGGCAGTTAGTAGAATGAAGGCCAGGTAATTGGACCAGTAGACAGAGGGGACAACTTGACTTTTTATTTTTTTAGGCTAGCCTTTCATTGTGGCAAAGAAACATAGAAGTCTAAGAAAAGAGCAAATGCAATGCAGAATTCTTAAACCTTTTTATGAAGGAGATTAGAAGTTTATTCAGATAGCCAGGGGTTCTTAATCTTTTTCATGCCAGGGACCGCTTTGGAAATCTGATGCCTGTGGATCTCATCTCAGACTATTTTTAAGTATGCAAAATAAACTATGTCGAATTACCGAAGAAACTATGTCAAAAGTCAGTGACTAAAATAATAGACAAGTGTGTTTTAATAATAGATGTGCATTTTTTAATGCATTAAATAGTATATAACAGAGAATCTAGTAACTACCAATAGTTTGAATGATGAGGACAGACAGTACTTAATGACATCTGCTGAAACTGTAACGTAAGATGCATTTTCTACTGGTGATAAAGTCACAAATACTGTTAAACTGATGTAGTTTATTACCATGGAAAAGCTGCATTTCAGTTAGAGGTTAATAAAAGTAAAGGGGTAATTTTTTTTCTTATCCAAGCTTAGAAACCCCTGAATTCTATTAGTTAAGAACCCCTGAAGTAGACCATGAATAAAAAAATGACAGAAGATGAGTTTCAGTCTGTAGGTAAGGGAAGATTGTGGTCTGTGGGAAGACTGAACACACATTACTAGGAATTTGAATGTGTATCCAAAGAAACTAGTGTGAATTTCTTAGCAGGGGAATATTTTATCAGAATAACATTCAGGAAAGAGGATTCTGTTCTCTTTGTTATATAGTTTGGTGGCAGAGAATCCAGGAAAGAAGCTGTGTCAGTGTTTTAAATTAGGGCTTCAAGTAGAGTTTTTGTTAAGGAAATGAATGAATGGGTAGGTAAAATATGCTGCCCTCAGATGTATTTGTTGTCGTTATTAGCATGGCTGAGTTAAAGATAATTTGGTGTCCTTACTCATAGAATGAAATTGGGAAGGGATGAATGATAATTTTGGAAGAAAAATGAAGTTGCACACAGTGAAACATATCAGTGTAATTGTCCTAAAGAGAGTAGGAGAGAGGTTATTGGAGAAAGAGTGAGCCAAAGCATTTCTGATGCTTAAACAGTCTCATAAAGAATATTATGATGCTATTAACAGTATTTGTGGCCAATCTTATTATTAAGCAATTTCTGTGTGCCATCTGCTAAGCCTACTTTTTTCTTTAACAGTTTTATTGAGCGATAATTCACATACCATACAAACCACTCATTTAAAGTGTACAATTCAATGGCTGTTGTGGGCGATTAAGGTAGCATGCATGAAGTCCATTTTTCAGCAATGCCGGAAACATGGCCGCCAGGGCTGATGCAACAACAGCTTGGGTTGCCCTCCGCCTTCTTTACGGAAGCGGTTCGCGCCAAAAGCACTAACCATACATCTGCCTTCCACCCTAGCAACAGCAGCAGCCAATCCTAGATCGCCACCCGTCCTTAGTAGCCACCCCCATCCTACCCTAGAGTATATATGCTCAGCCTCCTCAATAAAATTTTGCAGCTTGATCAGAAACCTGTCTTGCTGTCATTCTTCGTGTCTCTTGTCCCATACCATTCTTCCCTCACAGGACTTGGAGCTTCCGTTGATCGTCCCGCGGGCCGGGACAAATGGCTTTTAAATAGAGTCAAAGTATTGTTCATCCATCACCTCAATCCATTTTAGAACATTTTCATGATCCCAAAAAGAAATTCCCTACCCCTTAGTCATCATACCCCAATGTTTCCATCTTTTGTAGACCTAGGCAAACTCTAATCTACTTTCTGTCTTTCTGTATTTGCCTGTCCTGGACATTTCATATTAATGGAATTATACAAAGTGTGGTCTTTTGTGACTGACTTCTTTCACTTAGCCTGTTTTCATCCATGTTGTAGCATGTGTCCATATTGCTTTCCTTTCCAAAACTAAACAATATTCCACTGTATGGATATACCATATTTGTTTATCCATTCATCAATTGTTGGCAACTTCTTGATGTGTTACATGATTCTCCCATTTTCCTTGATCACAAACTACGGGGGTGTTTGAAAGTTTTCTTCCATCTTCAATTTCTTTTGTTAGAATGTTATCCTGATTCTCCCTTATTCTGTCCTCAGTGGTGCAGAAGGACAAAGAACACCATTCTTTCTCTGGGAAAAATTTTTAAACCAAGTCCCTTTACTGCATCCATCCCAAGCCATTTTTATAACTGCTTTTGAGAGAAGAAGTTCAAAAGCATTCTTTTTTCATCTTTTACAGATACTCAGAGAACTTCGTAGGGCACATGGTTGTTCTTTGTCTTTTTCTCTCTCTGCTTTTTTAGATGTGAAGATAGTTAGGCACTTGTTGTATACTCTGGAGAATACTAATCTTGTATAAAGGGATAGAAAAAATACAAACAATGCCACGAGCAGATATTTTAAATTGTCAAATAATAAACCTCATGGTAGGGAGTGTATTGTGCTAGTGGGTACAATAAGTTATAGTTCAAGCATGCTTTCAATGCATGGAGTGGATGTTGGCACTTTTAATTATTGTTGCTTTTCTTCCTCTGGACTATAATAAGACAATAAAATTGAAGTGTCATCCTAAGGCTTTCACATAAGCATAATTGCAGTAGTGGTCGTTTTCACTAACATTCTAATTTATTCACCAACTAGTATATAAATTAACTAGTATTTATGGATCCTCTACTATTGCTTCAATGGTTGTCCCCTCAGTTAGTGTATACCAATATTTGCAGAGAGCTGCTCTTTCATTGAAATTTCACATATTAATCCTGTGAAGCAGTTAGCTATTATCCTCATATCACTGATGTAGAAACTGAGTGGCAAAAGGTCAGCGTATCCAAGAGTAGTAAGAACCAGAATATCCTCTTAGAACTTTTGATTTCAAAACTTTTCCTTTTTCTGCCTCATAAGAGCCATTATGAAGCTAAACAAAGGTGTCACATGAACTTGGAAAAGGAAGAAATAACTGCTGATGAAGCAACATCCTCCTTGTTGATGGCATCCACTTATCTAATAGCCTGGAAGTTTAAGTGAAATTAGATTAAGTACCCATTTGATATCCTGGGGAAGGGTCTGCATCTTCTCTTAAAATATCTGCAAATTCCTAAGTCCTTAGTTTCTCATAATTACATTAGTTACATAATTATTCCAAGATGTCCTGCCCTCTGACTCCCCAGCTCTCAAACATTCTTCACTTTCTTCTCTCTCTGTTCTTTGACCCAAGCTATGGGTCTTCCCTCAAGCTTTTATCATCCCTCAGGGTCTTCACACAGGAAATTATTGTAAAGCAAACTTTAGTGAAAATTGGGAGAGAGGGGTAGGACATTACTGCTGGCAACAATAAATGACTACTGTACATTAGACATCCCTTTTACCGAAAGACCTCTGGGCTCTTCAACAAGAGGCTTTCCTGTTTTCTCTGTAGCTTCTAGCTTCCTGCCATGTTGCCCAACTCCTTTCTCCCTTCACTCCCTCTACTCACTTATCACTCTGCTCTTTCCCACTCCTAAATTTCTGTACATTTCTCGTAACGAATACATTTACAACTTGTTTCCATTTCCTTATGAATCATGAACTCAAAATCTTCCCCACCCTTCTAAGATTGCCTATCAACATATTCTTCTTAAAAAACAAAACAAAACAAAAACTACTCTTAAACCTATAAATTATGTCCCTTGCTCCGTGTATTTTATTTAATTAAATTATCATAACCCTATAAAATAAGATACTAATATTCCAAATCTATCATGAGGTAACAAGCGCAGAGTTAAATAACTTCCATAAGATCCCACAGCTGGTCAAAGATAGAGCCAGTATCTGAAATTCTCAGAAGGCTGCTGTTCTAACATTCTAACAGCAGTACAATATTTTTCATAAGTCTTATTTTGAAATCTTCAATAACACAGCTTTGTGGCTCTGGTCAATGGCAACATAGTTTACTTAAATATTGCAACCTGGTGTTTACCTTTCATTTAGTTTGTAATTTACATCTAATGGAGGTTAAAATGAAAATGAGAGTCAATTTTTTCTTTAAAGTAGTATATGCACATAGGTTTACATTACATCAGAGTTTCTCAGCTTCAACAGTGTTGACATTTTGTGGGAACAATTCTTTGTTGGGGAGACTCTCCTGTGCATTGTAGGATGTTTAGTAGCATTCCTGGACTCTACCCACTAGATGCCAGTAATGATCAAAATGTCTCCAGACATTACCAAATGTCCCCAGCAGTGTGTGTGTGTGTGTGTGTGTGTGAGTGTGTGAGAGAGAGAGAGAGAGAGAGAGACTGGTTTACATCATAAACTCTCTCAAGCTTAATATTAAGACACAAGAAAAAACAAATGTCACATAATGACTATCCAAAATCCTGTAGTAATGTTAGTATTCTGGCTGCTTGCCTGTCTCTAAGGAACTACAAAAATAGCCATTTCTCATTTAGGCTAATAGACTGTTCTCATATATTGTAGAAATAATAGAGCAAGAATGCATTATACATTGTTGGAATTAAGTTTAATAAACTTGACTAATAAAATTATCTGCTCAATTTTCTGATTTATTCAAAGAATGAGGTTCTATTTCCCTTTCCTATTTACTAATATGTGCTTATCTTTCCTCTGGCCTGTCATTAGCTTTGCTCATGACTGAATATTGAAATTAGTCCATGAATATTTATCTAGTGCTTTCTGTATATTTTTAAATTCTAGCATTTGAAAACATAATAATTGAAAGAGTATAGAGTCTCAATTCTGGGGAAGGACCTTGTGAAATCTTTCCAGCATCCTGTTCATAGTCAGCTCAGTGGTTGACCCATGTAAAATAGATTTAATATGTTCCCTTTTCCTTAAATATCGCCAAGGACAAAGGTGCTCCAATATAAATAGCCATTCTAGACTTTCATTCTGATGGTTCAGATGATTCTCTATGTCCATCTTGCTTAAATTTCATTCTATTTCCTCGTATAGGTTATCTCTGGATATGTGTATATGTACTATTTGACTTCAGAATTGGAAACCAAAAAAGTGTACTTCATGTATATGCTCAGGATTCTTCTTTTTTTATGAAAAAAAAAAAAAAAACACTTTGCAAAGATGAGATTTTTATTTCTAGATAATTAATTTTTGTTCCTCTTATCATCAAGAATAACTGATAATTTTATGCTATATTCAGTGGGTACTGTTGAAATTTGATGTGCTGAAACATTGTGCCAAGTGTATTTGTAGTGGTTACTACCAGAAGATAAATCAGATTTGCCTAAGTGAAGAAACAAAAGTCTTCACTTACATAGCTTCAACCTTAACTAGCTCCTTACACCTCAGATTCTGTTCCATTCTATTTGGCCTGCTAGTAATTTTTGCTCCCTGTAGGAATTAGGGCTATAATAATTGTATTATATATAATAATATATATTAAGGGTCTTCTTTGAGTGGGAAGCTTGGTTCAAATTCAAAGTATTATAAGAACCTGATGATTATAAAAACTACGATGATGCAAATAACTTAGGACAGCACCATAACTATGTAACTGCACACACATATCTACTGAGAAACTAACAAGATGCATACCCACCAGAAGTGGGCAAGCATATCCCTTAAAGCAAACCTTGGAAGTAATGCATAATACAAAAACATGGCAGTTTCTCACAGGCTTTTATCCCTGGCCAAAGACTGATTTTTAACCATCATGATTAACCCTGTGAAGGGTTATCACATTATTTAAGGGGTAGAACTGGAGATTCAAAGTGCCTGTATCCATTTGGATTTGAAAGCAATCTTAAACAGATAACAGATAAGGCACTGACAGACTGCCATTCTTTAATTCAAAAACAAGCTTGCATCTCTCAGCAGGGCTGTATTTTTCCTTATACTGGCTTAAGGAAGACATATATAAATGACTAACAAGAAGTGGAGGTTTAAGGGAGACATCCAAGAATATTGTCTGTCTCTGGGATTGCATGACTTTTCCCTTCTAGTTAGCCCCCATAGCAGATTTTTCAGTTTCTACTGTCTTCCCAGATGACAGCACTCTCCTAATCTAAAATGACCTGCAAGGCAAGTCTGGTAAAATAGTATCCCTAATCCATTAAGAAAGCAGGTCCGCAGGTGAATTTATTCTCCCAGAGGATAGCACATTCCTGCTGGTGTCAACAAAGCTCAGCTGCTAGAACATTGAGCCTTCCTGTTAAATCTAGCAACTATGTAAAAGCTTTATAGAGAATATATAATCTGAATTTGTGCTCTCTAACCTGCAAAATCATGAAAGTATAGTCAAACAGATTAGAGCATACTTACAGGAGAAAAGAGATGGAAAGTCTTGTCTAGAAAGGCTCTTTGATATAACACCTGTCTCCCTTTAATGGCCAGTCAAGCTGTCCTGAATGTTCCAACCAGGATGTTGGAACTAAGCACAGTGTTCATAATTAGATTATTAATTAGATTATTGCCAGTCATTTTATTGCAGCTTGCCAGTTACAAATCTCTAAGCTGGTTTGCCTTATCATGCAAGCCCTTACAGCACAAAACCACAGGTTAGTAAAAACCTATAAGGATGAATAAAGGCAGGAGTTTGAGTCTCCTTGTAAACTCAATTTCTTCCTTATTTATTGGGTCTACTGATTCTTTCAAAACATAGACAAAAATATAGATGCTTTATAATGGATCTCTTAATTCCCTAGGGTGGTACATGTATAGCCACATATCAGAGGGTGGATTGGTTTCTTGCTGAAAGATTTAGGACTTGTGAGTCAGCCCATTCCAGAACATAAATGGGCAATGGTACCTGAAGTAGAATAAAAAATGCATCAGGGTACTGTGGTTCAGCTTTCAATTATGTATACTAATGGTAGAGTGATAAAAAATCTAAATGAAACTATAAACAACCCTTAAACTTTATCTTAGCCTGTTGTTTCAGTATCTCTTCTCACGCAAACAACTTTAGCATTGTAGCAAAATCCAAATGAAAATCGTTTGAATGTTGTTGTTATTTAACTTTTCTTCCCGGTGGATGTGGTGGCAAAATGGCATAATGAAAATTGTACCAATATAATATTATATTTCTTACAGAAATGAAATGAAAAAGAGCAGAAGTGGAATACATAGATTTACCAAATATTGAATCGTTAGTAGTTCACCAAATAACGGTTCTGACAGCCTTCAGCCACTGTTGGGTTTAAGGAAAATAATAGAAAATGTTTAGGAATTTACTAGAATGTTCTAAAAATGTCTTTCTATGCTTAAAAAATCTTGATTTGAAATATAACATTCAAGAATGAAATTATACTGAAATATTAGTCATGAATAAATGCTGTTAATATCATCTATTTCTTTAAAGAAATAGAAATTACATTAATCAATGGCCTGAAATTCTTCTCAACACATTCCTAAAGTTAGTAGCAAAGTTATATAAAATCCTTGAAGCTGGGTTGTTCTTCAGTTCAGTACAAGCCTCTGACAGAAGTAAGCGTGCTGTATATTCAGCCTCTCTTACTTTCAATCCGTGCCACTCTCTCATCAATCCCTGCCCCCTTATTTATGCACATGGAGTCAGCTTAAAACAAATCTTGGAAACTGCCACAGAGCGAAACAAGTAAAAGCAATTGCATGGAAAAGATCAGACTAGGCGAGTAGCCCCTTTATGACTGCCCTAATACTTTAAAGGAAATCGATTGGGTGGGGTTAGGGAGCCACTGGGTACATACAGTAAACTTCTGAATGTCTTATTACCCATCTCAAGCAAACCAGAGAGTCCATACATGGAAATCATTTTTTAAATGGGTAGTCACTTCTAATTTTGCTCCAAAGCTGGTATGTGGACTAGTGAATGAACCTAAGAATTTCACATTTCACAGCAATAAATCGCAATACTGGGCTTTTAGAAAATTGGGATATTCCTAGATGTCTCTGAAGGAACTCGCGTTAATGCCATGAGTGCTTAACTTTATTTCTAGTACCACGCCCCATCCACCTAGCAGGTGTGAGGAGGGATAGTTGATCAAATTATGACTGAGGCTAACACTTTACAAATATTGTGTTTTACTGTTTAGGCCTCTGTTCATTTAACAAAACAAACAAACCAAACTACAGTGCTTTTTGGATAATTCTCATCTGTCATATGCTTTCATGTCCCTTACATCCTTGACTATTGTGTATATATTGAATTCCAGTGTTTTACTTTATCTGGAAAAGATGTTTTAAATCTGAATTGCTATTTCTTAAATCCTTTGTGTTTAGGCAAGTTTATTTATTTATTTATTTATTTTTAGCTCTTTTAACTAACGCATAATACAGCCACTGTTCACAGTGCTAATTATTTATGTATACAATTATTTACACCCACTTTTTCAGAAAACATGAGTTAAGATATGAGAAAATGAAGTAAGTATAAAATAAGGTTAAGAGAATGAGTTGGAACCAGAAGTGAGATTAGTACAAAAATTTCAAACCCCACAGTCTTTAAACAATTCTTAGAGGTTGGTCACAAACCTGACTGTGAGCCTTCTAGCAGGTATGTGCAGAAGGGAAACATATTCAGTTATAAGATAAGTTGTCCATAAGTTAAAACATATCAGTGCTACCTGAGTATGGATTTTGAGGGAAGGAAGTGACAGTAGACCCAAGTAGGTGGTGGGTGGAGAGATTTGAAATTTCCCGGAGGGGGACATACCTGAATTTTATTAATTGGTTCTGATATAATTGTCCACAGATTGGCTTTTAAACCACTGAACTAAAAAATTCTGAGCATCCTCCTTCTTTTATTTAGGCTGGTTGTTGTTTGAAGAGGTATATCTCCAAAACATTCCACCAAGATTCTTAGCATTGGTGTGACTCCTGTGAGTCCACTTGCACTCAAGACCTTTAACTGTGGAACCCAAAGAGAGACAAAACTGACTTGTACAAAATCAATTGTGTATGAAAGTTATTTAGACATCCATTGTTCACTTGGCTCTTAGTTCTGTTAATGTAAGTGAAGCTAGAGTTTTAAGACAAGACAATTTTATGAGTTGGAATGTTGTCCCCACCATAAAACTGTAGTAGCCAAGACAACACTACATCAGATGTTGGTTAGAAATATTCAAATGAGGGAAGTGTACACAGATACTACATTCTGCCAGGTCAGTCAGTGTGACTTCTTGAGATTATTTTATTCTTTGGTTGTGGTATTCATGTGACTCCAACAGTTCTGTCCACAATCCAAATAGAGATCTAAGAACAAATGCTTTACCATTTTCAAAAATAAAACCTATTAGGACTTCCAGGGAAGATAGCAGAGTAGGGAGCTCCAGGACTCATGTCTCCAAAAACAGCCAGTGGAGAGGTGTAGGAATTGTCTGAAGCAACATTTCTGAGGTTCTAGAAGCCAGGGAAGCACTGTAGAGCATCCAGGAAAGAGTGAGAAGAAAAGGGTGAGAAGCTGCGGTAAAGCACAGTGAGTAGCTTGTACGACAGTGGCTGCTGGTGCCCATCCCCTACTCTCCAGGCAGGCTGCCTCAAGGTCCAGTCCCTGGCTGGCTGCTGTGGACAGAGGGATGTCAATGTCCTCTTCCCCAGGAATGGGGTGGTGTGGAGGCCAAACACCGATCATGGCATTTGATCAGCAAATTCATATTGCTGGATCCCTGTTTGAGCTTCTGATTTAGCCCACCCTCGACAGGGATCACCATGACCATTGTTTCAACCCTGCTTCTGGTGGAGGTCCAAAGACACATTACCTTCTTCAGGCAGGGGTACACTTTGTTGAAGGGCATCATGTGCTGGGCAGGCCAGGAAAGCACAGCTTTTAGGATGCATCAAAAAGGCTTTTGGGCATCTTTCTTAATGCTATCCAGGGGCTCTCTGGAGCTGGTGTGTGCCCTCTTGGTGGGTTCTTGGCCCTATTTTGGCTGGGAAATACTGAGTTGTGAAAATCATCTCCAGTGTGATGCTGCTCCCAGAACTTGCCCTCCAGGCAAAAGCAGCTAGAGGAAATGAAAGAAGGATTAAAAAATAACACCAATCAAGGCAAAACAAAAACAAAAAGAACAGATCAAAATTCCCAGAAAAGGAACAGAGAAAAAGAATCATTCTCCTGAGGGTGAAACAATTGCACATATATTGCAGTCTTAAAAATTGTAACACATATCCAGGGCAAGAATCAAATGAAGAAGAGCTGAAAAAAATGTGATAAGTTAAACAGAGGCAATACTAAATATCTAGAATAATTTGAATCTTGTGTCAAAGAAGAGCCTCAAAACAAAGCCAATCAACAATAAAACCCTAGACAAGAGGGAAAAATGGACCTTCAGACTAAACTCATCAGTATAATCAAATGCTTAGACATCAGCAAAAAATTACAAGCCATACTAGAAACAGGAAGATATGGCCCAAAGGAACAAATTAAAACTTGGAGAGGACATAGAATTTGGACCAACTAACCAAAAACAAATATCCTAAATCAATTCAAGGAGATGAAGGAAAATATGGCTAAAGAGATAAAGGATATTAAGAGGACACTGGGTGATCATAAAGAATTCAGAAGTATAGAAAGAAAAATAATAGAAATAATAGGAATGAAAGAGGCAGCATAGAAAAGATTAAAAATTCACTAGAAGCATAAAAAAGTAGATTTGAAAGGCAGAAGAAAGAATCAGTGAACTAGAAGACAGAAAAGTGGAAATCTTGAAAAGAATGGATAGAGAAAATAATGGAAAAAATTGAACAGTGCCTCAAAATTGAATGACAGCATGAAGTGCACAAACATATGCATCATGGATGTCCAAGAAGTGAAGGGAAAAGGGACAGAAAGAATATTTGAGGAAATAACCATCCAACATCTCCCAACTCTTATGAAAGACATAAATATACATGTCCAAGAAGTGCAATATACTCCAAACAGAATAAATCCCAATAGACCTACTCCAAGACACACAGTAATCAGAATGTCAAATGCCAAAGAGGAAAAGAGAATCCCGAAAGCAGTAAGAGAAAAGTGGTGCATTTCATACAAGGTAACCTCAATAAGACTGTGAATTTCTCATCAGAAACCATGAAGGCAAGAAAGCAGTGATATGATACATGTAAGGTACTGAAAGAGAAAAACTGCCAACCAAGAATTCTTTATCCAGAAAAACTGTCATTCAGAAATGAGAGTTTAAAATATTCACAGATAAAGAGAAACTGAGAATTTGTCAACAAGAAACATGCCATATAAGAAATGCTAAAGGAAGTTCTACTGGCTGAAAAGAAAAGACAAGAGAGAGATTTAGAGTAGAGTGTAGAAAAAAGATTATCGGTAAAGATATCTCAAAGGATAGAAAGACAGATAAAAATAAGATATGACCTATAAAAACCAATGGATAAAATGATTGAAGTAAGTGCTAGCTTTACAATAGTAACATTGGATGTTAATGGATTAAACTCCCCAATCAAAAGACACATTGGCATATGGATAAAAGTGTATGAGTCTCTGTCTACAAGAGACTCACCTTAGACCCAAGGACACAAATAGGTTGAAAGTGAGAGGTTGGAAAAAGATGTTCCAGTAACCAGAAAAGAGCTGGGGTAGCTGTGCTAATATCAGCTAAAATAGACTTTCAATGCAGAACTCTCATAAGAGACAAAGAAGGGCACTATATAAATAAAAGGAGCAATCTACCAAGAAGAAATAATAAACATAAGTATTTATGTACCTAACTACAGTGCCCCAAAATATATTAGGCTAGCACTGGCAAAACTGGAGGGCGAAATAGACATTTCTACAATAATATCTGGAGACTCCAATATACCATTCTCATCAATAGTTAAAACATCTGGACAGAGAATCAATAAAGAAACAGAATTTGAATAATATGACAATTGAGCTAGACCTAACAGATATATTCAGAACGTTGCACCTTGAAACAGAGGATATACATTGTTCTCAAGTTCTTATGGGTCACGCTCCAGGATAGACCACATGTTGGATCACAAAATGGCTTAATAAATTTAAAAAGGTTGACTTATACAAAGCACTTTCTCTGACCATAATGGAATGAAGCTAGAAATCAATTAACAGGCAGAGAACTGGGAAATGCACAAATATATGGAAGTTATATAACACACTCTTAAACAATCTGTAGGTCAAAGAAGCAATTGCAAGAGAAATCAATAAATACTTCAAGATGAATGAAAAGAACACAACATACAAAAACTTATGGGATGCAGCAAAGACAGTGCTTAGAGGGAAATTTATTGCCCTAAATGCCAACATTAAAAAAGAAGAAAGAGCTAAAATCAAAGACTTAACTACACACCTGTAGGAAATAGAAAAAGAACTGAAAACTAATCCCAAAGCAAGCAGAAGGAAATAAATAACAAAGATTAGAGCAGAAATAAGTGAAACTGAGAATACCAAAACACTAGAGAGAATAAAACCAAAAATTGGTTCTTTGTGGAGATCAGTAGATTGACAAACCCTTCACCTATACTGACAAAGGACAAAAGATGCAAATAAATAAAATCAGAAATGAGGGGGAACATTACCACTGACCCAACAGAAATAAAAAGGATTGTGACAGGATACTATAAGCAACTGTATGTCAACAAATAAGACAACTTTGATGAAATGGAAAAATTCCTAGAAACACAACCTACACTGACTCTAGAAAAAACAGAAGACCTCACAGACCAATTATAAGTAAAGAGATTGAATCAGTCATCAAAAACCTCCCAACAATGAAAATCCCAGGATGAGATGGCTTCACAGGTGAATTCTGCCAATCATTAAAAAAAAAGAATTAATACCAATCCTGCTCAAACTCTTCCAAAAAATTGAAGAGGGAGGAACACTCCCTGGCTCATTTTATGATGCCAACATCTCATTAATACTAAAACCAGATAAAGATATTATAAGAAAATTGCTGAGCAGTTTCTTTAATGAATATAGTTTCAAAAATCATCAACAAAATACTTGCAAATTGAATGTAACAGGACATTAGAAGAATCGTACACCATGATCAAGTAAAATTTTATTCCAGGTATGCAAGGGTGGTTCAGCACAAGAAAATAATTAATGTAATACACCACATTAACTACTCTAGGGAGAAAAAAACCACATGATCATCTTGATTGATAGAGGAAAAGCATTTGACAATTCCAGCATCCTTTCTTGATAAAAACACTTTGAAAGGGGAAAGAAGAAAACATTCTTAACATGATAAAGCGAATATGTGAAAAACCCACATCTAGCATTGTACTCACTGGTGAAAGACTGAAAGCTTTCCCTCTAAGATCTGGAACAAAACAGGGATGCCCATTGTCACTACTGTCATTTAAAATTGTGCTAAAGTTCTAGCTAGAACATTAGGCAAGAAAAAGCAATCAAATGCATCCAAATTGGAAAGGAAGAAGTAAAACTTTCACTATTTGCATATGACATGATATTTTATGTAGAAAGTCCACCAAAATTGACAGCACAGCTGCTAGAGCTAATGAATTAGCTCAGCAATGTGGCAGGATATGAGAACAACATGCAAAAATCAGTAGTGTTTCTATACACAAGTAATGAACAATCTGAGGAGGAAATCAAGGAAAAAAAATTCCGTTTACAATAGCAACTTAAAGAATCAAATATCTAGGAATAAATTTAACCAAGGATATAAAGGAATTGCACACAGAAAACTATAAAACATTTCTAATAGAAATCAAAGATGACCTAAATAGGTGGAAGGACATTCCATGTTCATGGATTGGAAGACTAAATATAGTTAAGAAGTCAGTTCTACCCAAGTTGACTTACAGATTAGCACAACCCCAATCAAAATTCCTATGGCTTACATGGTGCAGAAATAGAAAGCCAATTATCAAATTTATTTGGCAGGGTAAGGGACCCTGAATAGCCAAAACCATCTTGAAAAAACAACAAAGTTGGAGGACTCAAACTTCCTGAATTTAAGGCATATTACAAAGCTATGCTGGTCAAAACAGCATGGTACTGGCATAAAGATAGATATATTGACCAATGGAATTGGATTGAGAATTCAGAAACAGACCCTTACATCTATGGCTAATTGATATTTCACAAGGCTGCCAAGTCCACTCCACTGGGACAGAGTAATCTCTTCAACAAAGGGTGCTGAGAGAACTGGATATCCCTTTGCAAAAGAATGAAAGAGGATACCTGTCTCATACTTCATATAAAAATTCACTCAAAATGGATCAAAGATCTAAATAACAAGAGCCAGGATTGTAAAACTTCTAGGAGGAAATGCTGAGAAGTATCTCTCAGATCTTGTGGTAGGCAATGGTTTCTTGGACTTTATACCCAAAACACAGGTAGTGAAAGAAAAAATTAGATAAATAGGGCCTCCTCAAAATTAAAAACTTTTGTGTTTCTAAGGACTTTGTCAAGAAATGGGAGAAATTATTTGGAAAGCACGTATCTGATAAGAGCTTGATATCCAGAATATATAAAGAAATCCTACAACTGCATAATAAAAACCCAATTTAAAAATGGGCAAAGACTTGAATGGACATTTTCCCAAAGAGGAAAGCAAAATCAGTTTAAAAAAAAAAAAAGCACATGAAAAGATCAGTAGCCATTAGGGAAATACAAATCAAAATCACGAGATATCATTTCACACCTATTAGAATGGCCTCTCTTAAAAAGGCAAGTGTTGGAGAGGATGTGGAGAAATAGGAACACCCATTCATTGCTGGTGGGAATGTAAAATAGCACACCTGCTGTGGAAGACAGTTTGGTGGTTCCTCAGGAAGCTAAGTAGAGAATTGCCATATGATCTGACAATCCTGCTACTAGGTACATACCCAGAAGAATTGAAAGGGACTCAAATAGACATTTGCACACCAGTGTTCATAGTGGCATTATTTACAGTTGCCAAAAGAAGGAAGCAACCCAAGTGTCCATCAACAGACGAATGGATAAACACTATGTGGTATATATATACAGTGAATGGACTATTGTTCACCTGTAAGAAGGAATGCTGTCCTAATGGATGTGACAACATGAATGAACCTTGAAGGCAATATGTTGAGTGAAATAAGCCAGACACAAAAGGACAAATATTGTATGCCCTCACTGATGTGAACTAATTATAATAAGCAAACTCATAGAGTTAGGATCTAGAAAATAGGTAAACAAGGAATGTAAGGGGGGTAGAGAATGGGGAGCTGATGCTTATTTTATGCATAATTTCTATTTAGGTTATTGTAAATGGTTGGAAAAGGGATATTTTGAGTAATTAACAGCACTGAATTACATTTGTGAATGTAGTTGGAAGGGGATGTTTTGGATATGTATGTTACTAGAAGGAAAGTTAGCAGATAAAACATGGAACTGTATAACACAGTGAACCCTGTTGTGGACAAGGACTGTGGTTAATAGTACAAATATGAGAATGTTCTTTCATGAATTGTTACAGAATGAAAGTGTGTCGCTATTACAGGTGTTAATGATAGGGTGGTATATGAAAAAAATACACCTAATGTAAACTATGGACTGTAGTTAACAGTAATATTTTAATATTCTTTCATCAGTTGTAGCAAAAGTACCACACCAATGCAAGGTGTCAGCAGTAGTGGTATATATATGGTAATGTTATATTTTTACATGACTTTTACGTAAACCTACAACATGTCTAATCAAAAATAATAATTTTTTAAAAATACAGCCTATTATTTAGTATGTACCTTGTTTGGTTTCTGTAATTGATGACTGAATATTGTACTTCATTTAAAGCTAATAACTCCTTCATCCATGTAAATGATAAGAAAGAAATATGAAAATAATGGCAATAATAAGAATTATCATTTATTAAGCATTTGCTCTGTGCCAGGCACTTTGCTAAAGTACTGTACTTCCTGTATCTTATTTAACTTTAACAATTGTCCAATGAGATAGGTACTTCTATTATACCTGTTTTACTAATTAAGAAACCATAGAGGCATAGAGAAGTTAAGCAACTTGCCCAAGGTCACAAGGCCAGTGAAGAACAAATAAGAGAACCAGAACTCAATGCCTGTTCTGACTTGACCATTTATAAATGTCTTAACCTCCATGTTATATTCCAAATCTGTCTCTCAGTCTTGAGTAGCAGATGAAATTTCTAGAGGAATAGGCTTACCACTGAAAGAATGAAAAATACCATGGGAGGTGTCTGAAGCTTTTGCAAAGATGGATTTTCTGGGCTAGTTTTGCAGTACCTCCCAGGAGAAATAGTTCTTCCCTGCAATAAATAAGGTAATAATGAGAGAACTAGAATATCTGAGTGGCCATATTGCATAGGCAAGTATTTCCAAACCTTCTGATTGGTTCACTCCTATCATGCAGATGGGGGTGTACATACGTAGTTCGAGAGTAGGGGGTAGGCTGTTTAGTAGTTACTGAACTTTTATCCTAATTACTATAGAATTTTTTCTCCATTGTTTCTATTTAGATTGAACTACTTTCAGGGTAGAATAATATCCCCTGAAGCGTGGATCATGCACTACTGGTACATGGATGAGAAATTTTTATTTTAGTAATAATTTTATCTCAGTAGGTTCTGGAGAAAGTAATTAGCACATCAAATCTGTGATTTTACAAAATCACTTAGGATAAAATTAGGTTGATTGAAAAAGGCGGGAGTGAATTTAAAGTCAACACTCAAAATTAAATATTACAAGAAACACAAATCAAGGAATAATTATGAAGTAAATGAAGTAAATGCATGAAGTCCTGATGTTTGGAAAACACTGGGGGTAGCAATAGTTCCCTTCAATCACTAGCTAATTTTTTTGCCAAGCATTAGGGTTTTTTTTGTTTGTTTGTTTCCTGCAGACAGCGAGTAAGTAACTTGGAGGAATACTAGAAGGGGAGGATTAAGTCTAGAATAGATTATGTTGACTTTTGATTTCTACCCCTATTGTATTAGGTGATGGAATTTTTAGTGTACATAGCTATTACTTTTTAATTTTTTTTAATCCATTTCCCTCATGAATAACATTGTCCCAACTTGAAGCCAACAGTGTGTATCTGGTGTATGAGGTTTCCTTTTTCCTTCTTTGGCATTCTCCAAGTGCTTTATGGAACATAAACGGTCATAGTTCCTCTTTCTTTTCCCTCAGCCCTTGTGGTTTGCTTTTGTTACAATGGTGCAGGGTTAGGAAGCAGATAAAACAGCCTTGCCCAAGTTAAATATGATGTTTAAAAATAAAAAGATACCATAAACTAGAATTAATGCCCAAGGGTCAAATTTATTTTCCTTTTCGTAATAGTTGCCTTATTCAAATGAGAATTTCCAAGTATGAAATGTGCTAAAGGAAATGAATCTGCTTCTCAGTTTTTATTTCAGATTCAAAATGACTGCAAAATTGAAATTACCATAGCATTCTAATATTGCATTTGGAATAATTTCATATGTTTACATTTTTGTCTCCATATTTTTCTGGTACTTCCTCTCAGTCTTATCTCAAATCTTATCAGTGATTAAGAAGGGATGTGCTTTTTTTAAATTTATATATTTTATTACATTTCTTGCCCTGTATCATGGTGAGATTGCTAATTGCTTTGCATTTTTAAAAATAAGCCTAAAAATTTTTTTTTTAAAATGAGCTAGCACTCCTCATCTCATGTTAAAACTGTGACAAATGAAAAGAAATATGTGTTTTCCCCTCTCTTTTCAGATGGGAAGGTTGAAGTTACAAAAGAAGGTGTGAAGCTCTGTACCATGGGTCCAGGAAAAGTGTTTGGGGAATTGGCTATTCTTTACAACTGCACACGGACAGCGACCGTCAAGAGTAAGACTATTTTACTATTTTTCAATTACTTTGTGTCTTTTGTATCCTAGTCCAATGAAATGTGGACTAACTGACCCATGCCTCTTAGTTTAGTCTTTGTAATTTTATTAAACTATATTTTATTTTTTGCCTTGCAATACAGTTGCTATATTTGCTTTCCTACTGAAGAGTGGTTATCAAGCATTTCTACCTAGCCTAAATTTTATTGCTTGCTGTTATGAAAATTGTCCTTTTAATCAAGAATTCTCAAATGAGTAATTATAAAATATCATTTTATAAATTAAAATTAGAAGCAAGACTTTTGCTATTTTTGCCCTTAAAACCGTTGGGATCATATTTAAGAAATTTTTACCTATCTATTTTGAGTTGCTTTCCCCGCATAAATCCCACTTGTTCATTCAGTGATTTGGAAAAATTATGAGGAGTAATGTCCTTCATCTCATTCAGAAACCATTGAGTGAGATTAATCTTGGATTCTAAAACTGCGTCTGGGTATATTCTTGTCTTCAGCTGTTCATCAAGCTGTATTTTATAGCATTTTTCTTTTCTTCTGATTGAGCTTATTTTAAATTGGGGCAATAAAGAAGCTCATTTCCCTAATTTTACATGTATGTATGTATATGATTTTTCTAGCAACTTTGGTTGCTTGGTAGAAGCAGCTGCAATAGTGAGAGCAAAAAAAATTTTTCTTAAATCTCCTTTCTGCATATAGGATGCAATGACTGTATAATAAACAGAGCTGAATTCAAAAGCCAGTAATGGAAGGTCCATCTGTCTTTAGGCAGTCGTGTGAATTTCATGTTTGAAAAGTCCTTCTGATACATTATCCCATGGATTGTTTCAATCACATTTTCCTTTGATTAGGTATTGCTTAAAGAAATGTTATTGGCAAAATGTTAATATGAATTAGTTTTATCTATCACTGATATTCATCAATAGGTACAATATCATTGACTATTTTGAGTATATATTGGTTTTTTAATCTCAGAAGTAAGGCCTATGACTGACAATATGACATTGAAACTTGGATGGTAAAAAGCTCAAGAATGCATGGTCAGCTAAGTCGCAGAAATCATGTTACATGTCTTGTTAGTGAATCTGTATTTACTCATTGAAGTCAGTGCAGCATCAGTTGTGGTTGGGGCCCTTCTAGGATGCATAGGATACGTATTTGTTGGCATTGATTCATGACCTCTGAAAGCAGGAGACTCTTTCAGTTGATTAGAACTGCAATGGTTTGATTTAATGTGATCATTTAATTATATGACTCAAAGAATAATAAAGTCTAGTGAACCACAGTAGAATCTGTCACAGCTTTAATTTACTTAAAAGGTGCCTTTACTGGCAAAAAGAAAATAAAAGTAGTCATGACTTTATTAAGTGAAACAAATTTTAGTCTCATGCTTCATTTCCATGAAAAAAGTATGCATGTTAGAGAAAAAAAAATGGCCAGAATAGCCAATTTTGATTAAAACAGGGTTTATTGGAATTTTGTATAGCATTTTCAAGTTTTAAAATATTTTAGCATAAAGGGAGTATTATATGCTCCTCCTAAAGTTTTGTTTTGTTTATTTTTGCAAACAATCCTTCTTTCCCCTTCCCTAATTTCCTTTGCAAAATAGTTTTTTTTTTTTTTTAATTTTGATGAAATCAAATTTATCTATTTCTTTTGTTGCTCATGCTTTTGGTGTCATATCTAAGAATCAATTGCCAAATTGTTTCATGAAGACTTGCCCCTATGTTATTTTCGAAGAGCTTTATACTTTTAGCTTTTATTTGGAACTTTAATCCATTTTTAGTTGATTTTTTTTTTTTTTTTTTTTTTTTTATGGCATGAGGTAGGGCTAAACTCATTCTTCTGCATGTGGATATCTGTTTTTACCATTTATTGAAGAGACCTTTCTTTCTCCTGTGTATGCATTTAGCACCCTCACCAAAAATCAATTAGCCATGGATATGTGGCTGTATTTCTGATTATTTCAATTCTGTTCCACAGAACTATATGTCTGTCTTTGTGCCAGTTCCACACTGTTTTGAATACTGTCACTTTGTAAAACAGTTTGAAATCAGGAAGTATGAGTTCTCCAACTCTGTTCTTTTTCAAAATTGCTTTGGCTATTTAGGACCCCTGTATTTCCATATGAATTGGGGGATTGGTTCTTCCATTTCTGAAACAAAAGCCTGATGGAATTTTAATAAGGATTTCATTGAATTTGTATATTGCATTGGGTAATATTGACATATTAACAATGCTAATTCTTCCAGTCTATGAACTTGGGATGACTTGCCATTTATATAGGTCATCTTTAATTTCTTTCGGCAGTGTTGTATAATTTTAAGTATTCAAGACTTTTATATCCTTACTTAAATTTATATGTAGATATTTTATTCTTTTAGATACTATTATAAATGGAATTGTTCTAATTTCCTCTTCAGATTGTACATTACTAGGAATACAATTGATTTTTCATGTGTATGTGTTAATCTTGTACCTTGCCACTAGGCTAAATTCACTTATTAGCTCTAATAGTTTTCTTATGGATAATTTTGTGTTTTTAACGTGGCATTACGTCATCTGCAAGTAGAGATAGTTTTATTTCTTTCTGATTAGATTCTATTGTGGATGTTACTTTTACTTAATGAGTACAGAATATACCCACAAATGCTGTTTTACTCTTTATATGTGATACTGGAAAATGTTCTCAAAAGTGTTGGCTTTGTACAGCCAATCATTTGTCAAGATTCAAGATTGTATTGACTCTAGTCCATTTCTTCTAAACTTTCATCTTGCTAGTAATGCCCATTTGGAGAATCCTTCAAATGGATTTATCCACTTGGGTAATCCTCTAAGGCTGAGAAAAATCACCTTCCTACAGAATAGATTGTCTATTCATACCTTTTTATTTCTTGTTTACCTTGGTTTGTTACTCCTTTCTCCCCAACATCACCCTCTTTCTTTTCATTTTTGAAAATGTCATTGATGATCCCCTTTCTCCCTTCTCTCTACCTTGGTCAGCGTGAAAGCTGTCTAGCATTTTAAAGTATCTTTAGTCTCACAATCATGACCAAATGCTTGGTGACATGAAAGACCTCTTCAGTGTACATAAATCATTCTTTGTTCGAGTGAGCTCTTTTAAAAATTGTATTGGGCCAAAGAGATAACACTATTATCAAGTAAATTCCAATTACTTCTAACAAATGTGATCCTGACACCTTTGTGTATTTTTCTTAACTGAGCATTCAAAAAATAGTTTTTTTTCCATAGATTTCATTAAAGCTATCTGTTGACATATGCTGGGAAATATGACTATAAAC
This sequence comes from Choloepus didactylus, assembly GCF_015220235.1. Taxonomy (NCBI): domain Eukaryota; kingdom Metazoa; phylum Chordata; class Mammalia; order Pilosa; family Megalonychidae; genus Choloepus; species Choloepus didactylus. Next base: position 48,121,306 of record NC_051321.1, read on the forward strand.
TTGTTCATAGTGATCCAACTGAAAGAAGCACCATGATAATTTGAAGGAAGTTTTAAGGAAGATCATTTTTCATGTAGGAAAACCAATTGGCATTTTTCTGAAAATAAATAAATGTATACACTGGTGATTATGATAGCATTAGGAAGAACAGTTTTTAAAAATCAAAATCAGAGATTGTGGAAAGAAAATACCCATCTGAGGAAGATTTATATTCATAGTCTACTTCTATCTTAAGGATATAAAATATAAACGTAGCAATATATTGGAAGCAAAAGTCTGACAGCTATCTGGAGGTTATTCATGGATTTATATCCTTAGATTTTCTTTATTAACTCTGATATAAATAATGACAAATTTGATTATGTCTATCCAATTTTTAATACTCCAGATACCATGAAAAGGTAAAAAGATTCAATTGACATCTCTGATTTTTATAGCAGCAAACAACTTCTGCAGTGTTGCTTGAATTTTTCATGTTTTGTGTAAATATTTTGGCATTGTGTAGAGAAAGAATTTTAACATCCATTTCCAAACCCCATTAGCAGCAGGGATTTCTAGCGCCTTCACTGAAGACTTACTCAGCTTCCCCACCTGGAAACATATCATTATCATGTTTTCCTAAAGTGTCACTCCTGGTTGTGATTTCACTTTCACTACCCTCACAGCTAAAATAATATCAATTTGCACCTACCCTGGACCTCATCCCTTGTGCTTATGCCCAAGGTTCTTCAAAAGCACAAAAATGGAAAAGTTGAAGTTGGTAGAAACCTAAAATTGGAAATAAGGCATTTAGTTTACAAGTAGAGAGGGTTTGAATGACACATACTCTGGATTTGCAAGGACATTTGAATTGTCTTGTTTTACCTAGATTTCTCTCAACCAGTTCTCACAAATTAAGCAGTAAAAGCGGAATCTTTTTGGTTTTTGAATCATATGACCTTTTACTCTAATTTCAGTTGGACATGAATTGAGGGTTTTTTTTTGTCTCAAGATACTAAATTAAGGCCCTACTTCTCTTACATTTACATTCCAGTTCATCTTGCCCCCCAAATCTTAGGTAGTTATTATTTAAAGGCTCTCATTTGAATACATTCTGATAAAACCCAAGAATAAAAGATGTCTCTCTTTCTTAAGAAAACATCTTGATTCCAGGTCAAGATGGTCATCGTAGAAAGTTATCTGCAATGTATATCTTTTGTGAGTATGGAGGCTATTTTATGAGTTTACTTGGGCAAAAGTCTGAGTAGTTATTTCTCCTTAAATTATTTATAGCAAATGTTTTTTTTTAAATTTCCCGGTATTAAAACACTTCAATCCTAACAAAAAAGAGTGTATACAACTTACAAGAAATCTGAAAAATTGCTGAGGTTGATTACACTTGGTAAAAATATTTCTCTGCTTTGTGTACTTTCAAGTTCCCATATTTAAGCTTTCATAGGTTATTAGTGAAGGGGAAGTTTGGCTAATTAATGTTTTACTAAGAACCTTAGATATTTTAAGGACAAAGTTAAAGATTGTGGCCTTTTCTGTTTTTTGTTATTGTTGTTATGAAAATAATTTGAGTCTATGCAGTGAAATAGTTTGTATATTCCCTTGTAGCTCCATTTCAAACATTATATTATTCAAACCTGAACTGCGCCCCCTCCAAAAAAAAAAAAATCTTTTGACTGTCAAAAATCTAAAAAGATGAACGGGGGAAAAATAAAAGATTCAAATGAAAATTTTTGAGGAGGCATCTCCATGTGCTATGAGTGTAATACTTATATCTACAAAGTCAAAACACGGTAATTATTGGTAAAGGAAAGGAAGCCAATTTGTGTTATTAGTGGAAAGGAATCATAGATAAAGCTCCCGTAGTAGCTGTAAACCTTGAAAATGTCTTAAGATGACTAAATCATGGGGTAAGCAGTCAGTCACTTTGTAGGAAATATTGTTTAGAGTGCCAGGAAACCTCACATTTGTGATAAAGATTCATTCACATGTGAAAATGGAACAACATTGTCAGCTCAAACAATTAAGTTACCTAGACAGCTAATACCTTTGGTTTTTTTTTTTTTTTTTTTTTTCCTTGCAATTTTGTTAAGACATAGTCATATACCATACAGTCATCCAAAGCATTCATCAGTTGATCACAGTATCATCATAGAGTGGGACATTCATCACCACAGTCAATTTTTGAACATTTTCATTACTCAAAACAAAGAATAAAAATAAAAAAGAACACCCAAAACAACCCATCCCTCCCCATTTCCCCCTATTATGCATTTACTTTTTGTCCCCATTTTTCTACTCATCTGTCCATACATTGGAAGAAGGAAGTGTGAGCCACAAGGTTTTCTACAATCACATGGTCACGTTGTATAAGCTGTATAGTTACACACTTGTCTTCCAGAAAGGCGGCCAGTGGGTTGCAGTTCAACAGTTTCAGAATGCCTTTGGCTTTAATGAGCATGAGTAGCCATGTACTTCCTTGCTCTCGGTGTCATAGCAAAAGAGCAGAGGAAATAACTTTTGTAATGAGTCTGTTCTGCCTTATAGGAGGCAAATTAAGATGCGTGCTCTGCTTTCTATCACGAATCATGGAAGAAAAGAGAAGACATGAAAGAAATGTAGGCTGATCATGATATAAATAAATTGATAGAAATAAATTTAGGGTAATGACATGATCCTGGTGACAGAAACAATAGTCCAGTGATCTCCTAGGAGCTGTCATCACCCTGGACAAAGAAGAAACATAGCATATTATGGGAGCCAATGGGGAAAGTCTGCATACTTGTTTGAGTTAGACAGTATTCTTCTCCTTAGTAAAATTTTATTATATTTGCCTATTTAGGAATACTGTGAAATTAGTAACATAAATCCCGTTATGTAATCCCTGAGAAATACATTTATTTAATAAAGGAATCAATGCAGTAGGTACCAATGATGCCACATGAACAAATACATATACATCAGGTGTTCTTTCATCTCACTCCTTTATTTAAAGAGATTAAAAGTGAATTTCAGACAAAGAAAATAGTATTAAACTAGGTTTTTTTCCCTTTATAGATTTTTTTCTAATTTTGATGGGAACTCTAATAATCAGAATTTATTTGATTTATAGCCAACTACTTCCAAAAAGACTTAAGTCCAGTTTCCATATTGATTAGGCCTGGTACCTGGTCATACCTTAGTGGTGGTATGTGGGCAAAATTACCTCCTATAGTCAAAAGAAGTCAGGAAAGCAACAATACATAATTCTGTCTTAAAGTTAGATAAAATACTCCCTTCTCTTTAATTACTTAATCATCAGGTACTTTGAATGTTCCCTATATCTAGAGAATGGTCAGGCTTTAAATAATAGAAGTGTTGTTATTTATTAAAGGACCACAGGTAATTCTAATGAGTCCTTCCACAGTAACAGTGAATCATAAGAACACAATTTGATGGCTATGAGTGATGCACTGGACTCAGAGATTTGGGAATATGTGGTGGTGGTAGCCCATTTTATTGCTGAGACTGAGTGGTTAAGTGACTGGTCCCAGATCATATAGCTAGAGGGAGACAGATCCATAAGTCTGCCACTCTGCTATGTTGCTGCCATCACAAACTTTGAAAATTTGTTGGTAGTGGTTCATTTTGTGTTTAAGCATTAAGTGCATTTGTAGGACTATTTCTATTGAACCAAGGACTCCATTTTCACAGAAAGTTAGAGTGTGTGACAATTTTTCTAAAACTCTTAAACGTGTGGAGACCCACATTAAATATCTCTGTAACAAAAGGATGAATTTTGTAACATCATGATTAGAGGTACATAAGCTCAAAGACTTAGATGTGTAATGAGCAATTGGAAGCAACTGCAGGACTAGTTTTTGCAATGCGTTGAAACAAATATACTTTCCCCTAATAACTGGGATAAAACTTCATTGTTGACCATCTGAGACAGTGCTAAGTATTTCCATATTTCTTTCATAAAAATGTATGTCAGTCAATTTCTTTAAAGTAGGAATTATGGAAATTTAAACAGCAATTCAAAAACACTAAATGAAAAATTGAAGGAAATTACACTTTGTTATAAAACAGTATATTAGAGTAAAAAAAAACAAAAACATTGAGTCATGACAGGTGTGTTTGCCTTTGTTTCCCACTTAAATGTCCTCTGGTCACTGGGGAAATATAATCTCAGTGCTTCATTGATGAATCTGGGAAGCCCCTCTTTGACTGGATAATTTCCAAGTAATCATGACAACAGTGCTTTTTTTTTTTTTTTTTAACTCAGATCTTTAGTAGTAGCCTAGTACACTCAATCTAGATTGAAGTAATTTGTTAAAGCATGCATATAAGTGTAACAATGAATAAAACCACAAATGACAAATATATTGCTTATCATTCCAAACGTGTATAACCAATGAACATGGCTTAGGTTTCTTTATTGGTATTCACTTCAGTAACTTGAATCTACTGATACAAGCAGAGTATAAGCAGAAAGTTACAAGTAAACACAGATTAAACATGCAAATTTCTTTTCACAAAGGTCACATGTGCAGGTACATGTATTAGAAGTTTGTGTCTAGAATCATAGCCAAACTTTCTTAAATGCAGAAATGTAAAATTACATCTTGAAAATATGAAGATATGGTCTACACACTTCAAAACTCAAATGTTGCTTATACCAGAGATGTGTGACAACTGTAGGATTCAAGTGACAAGCAATAAGATCTCAAGAAATTAATACTGGTCAAAGAGAACAGGAATAGTTTTTGCATTTCACTGAAAATACACTGATTACTAGAATATGAAATCTAGCAGGAAATTAGAAAAAATTACAAACTCTAAAGCCAATTACTTAATATTTCTTATTAAACAACAGCATCACATTAAAAGAAAACTGCACTGTCATCTTAATTGCCAATCTCACATTAATGAAGTTCTCCAGAAATGAAAATGACAACAATGCTTTTTAACATAAAATATATCATCCCATTCATTGTCTAATGTAATCATCAAAATCTCCCATTATAGTAGGCCAGAGAGGTTGTCCCTGATTTTCCAGATGAGAAAATAGAGGCCAAAGTCATGCAGTCTGGTAACGCCAACTCATAAACAAACCCTCTGGTGCAAGTTCAGGTAGCAGTATTTGAAGCACTTGCTATAAACATCCAGTCTCTCCTTCCTCCAGGTGTGTGCAGTCTTGGAATGATATACCTAGCACCTACATCTGAAGTGTAGGCTTTTGATTAGGGAACTTGGATTGTCCATGCCCCAAAGTTTCTCGGTGTGGCCCCAGACCAGCATCATCAGTCTCACCTGGAAACTTGTTAGAAATGCAAGATCTCAGGCCCATCCCCAGACCTACTGAGTAAGAAATCCTGGGTGGGGTCCAGCAATCTATGTATAATGAGCCCTCCAGGTGATTCTGATACATCTGCAGTTTGAATACCACTGAGCTATAATCAACAGGTGGTTATTTTATATTAACCTACATATAGGCACACTCTAATACACGGCAAACTGTGCGTGTGTGTATAGAAGTGTTTAAAAGTAAATTACAGACAATATAATAAGCTGTTAGTGTTATTTTTAGGATCATTATGGGTTTTTTCCTTGTTTTGTGGCTGTTGAGCAGAGATATTTAAATAAAATTACATTTTTTTTGAAGAGTGAAACACAGTATTAGTAGAATACCAGCACTGCATTCATTATTAACATATTCTTTTGAAGAATAGTTAGAAGCAAAATTAAAAGAAAAACAGGTTGAGAGGGAAGGAAAAAATTAAAAAGTCATGGGATGCTGAGCCTTGCTGTTAACAAGAATCAGTTTAAGATTTATTGAATTTGATGTCTAGAATGTTGATAGGAAGACAGAAGAAGGAAAAAGTTTCAGTTGAGCTTTTGTTCTTTTGTGTGGTCATGCAATTTGGATTATGTGTAAACAAATGTGTGTGGATATTTTTAAGAGACCTACTCAGTTGGTGATGTCTCAATATACAAACTCTCTCTCATTGATGGGTTAAATCCCATTCATTGGACCAATAGTGGGAAAGTTCCTTTGTAGTCTCCCTAGGTAGTTATTGATTAAATTCATAATGAGGGTGCAGGCTTCCCAGAGGAATTAAATATCTCTTGGCTTTCATAATTAGATGATGAAAAGGCATCCATCCCTTGCAGTCATTGAGAAATAGAATAATTTTGAGGGGAGAGCAAAATCACTCTGGGCTGGATTTGATAGGTTTTATGGAAGAGATAGAAAGTGGCCTGTGCCCAAATTTAAGAGTGGAATAGTTCAGAGCATATGATGGGAATCATACTGCTTGTCTCAAATCCTCTGCCACTCACTAGCTGTGTGCCCTTGGACAAGTAATTTAATGTTCCTGGGCATCATTTCTCTTACCTGTAAAATGGTAAGGACCTGCCTCATGATTCTAGCAAGGCTTAAATAAAACAATGCCTGTGAAAGACTTAGTGCAGAGCCTGGCACATAAAGAGCATTCAGTGAACACTGTTGTGCTATAGTTATTGCTTTCATCACAATCACTGCTATAAAAGCATGGAAGAATTCTGCAGGGAGTTGGAATCTTCATTATTTGCAGAACCCCTGAAGTGCAGCTGAGGAACCCAGAGCACAGTTTGAAAGCCTAAAGTAGAGAAGTGTAGGAAGGCTTCGTTCCAGAGGGTGAGTTTCTAGGAAGGATCCTAGAGGTGCTGGTGCCTCTTGTTTTTTTTCCCAACCATTATCTGGCAAAGTTGGTTTGGATGTGTGCTTTGAATGATCTGGATAAGAACCATTAACATCCAATGCCAATTTACAGGGGAGGGTAAAGAGGAAGCAGTGATTAGTTCACACAGCCTGGGTATTCCAATGCAATATTTCTGCCTAGAGACAGGACTTTGGATTCTTAGAAGGTAAACAACATTAATCTGTGTTGTCTGCTAGTCCTGTTGTCATTACTTTCCTCCTGGAAGAATTCTCATGGCTTTCATAAGAAATATTTGTATGTGTTTGTGGGGTGTGTGCACATGTATTCACAAACCTGAGGAAGTGAAGTACATCGAGACCTTGGACAAACAAATAATAGTTGACCATTGGGCTTGCTTTTAGAACATCGATTGTTTTTTAAAAATATGTTTCAAATAATGACAACTATAGATTTTATCTTAAGGTTCAGCCTGGTATTCGAGATTTCTGATGTCCAATTTGTTTGTCTCCTTTGATCACCTTAGGAAAGATTCTTAATTTCTCCTATTTTCACTGTTTTCTTTCTAGAGAAAAATGCTGGCATTGGAGGTATTTTGAATAAGAATAATTGCAAAAGCTGGCCTCATAACAGATTCCAGCTCTTTATCCTCTGACCAAAGCCTTGGCCATTCAGCTATACTCCAAATTTGGCAGTTCTTTGTTTCACTAAAATGCATTTCCTCAAGTTCTAGAAATTGTTCATATTCATTGCCTTTGTCATTTAGTAATTTGAGACAGAAGTCTAGCAATTCAAATGGAATTTGCCACTGACATGCAATAGATAAAAGTTATCCATGAAGCTTGAGGATAACACGAAGCAGAATGGGCTTCTGAAAACATTTCACCGTAGTGAAATGGTCAAGTATGCAGCCTAAAATGTAATACAAGAGGTTTCAAGACTATCAAGATATTGAAAGTAGATCTTCTAAAATGCTAAATATCTGAAACTCAAATTCAAGTTAGAAGAGACCTTAGACATCAAGAATTAACTCACTTTGTCTTTATTTAGTTTTAGTACTAATAAAAATGGAAATGAGCTCTAAATATTTGGAGCTCCTTTTAAATAGACCAAGATACTTCAACAGTCTTAAATTTAAAGAGTGAGAAATAGAAAACCCTAAACAAAAGATGTAATCTTTTATTTTCTCATTCTCTAGACTCTCCAACATGTGTGTGGTGTTTTTCAATGAGAATGGCTTAGGCCATGGATGCAGCAAAGAATTATTAAAGCAGCAGGGATATTTTCCTATATCGAGTTTTTTACTAGTACTTGCTTGAATTAATTTAACATGCCTTTTTAAAACCTTTCATATTTTTCAAATCATAAAAGTAATACATTTGGCAAATATATCCATGTGAAAGATTCATAACCCCACTACCCAGAAAGAACAACAATTAACATTTTGGATTTTATTCTTTGCCACTATGAACTTTTCAAAAAGTTAAGATCAAGACTGCTCTGATTTTTAATGCATATGCTCAAATCTGAAAGTTAATCATTTGTTTATGGTTGGTATGTGCCTCTGCTATTCTTAAGGTTTTGTTTTGAGTCAAGGTGGCTGACTTTTGTCTTCATTTTCTACTTTAACTTTTCACTTCTGTGGTAACATTAGTGTGCCTTTTCTTCCATTCCCTGTCTTCCAATTTTTTTCTGCCCAACTTTCACTGTCAAAAATGTTTCTTTTCCATTCTTGAGGCACATTTCCTCATTGACACATGCAACTTGATAATTTAAACTAGAATAGTAACACTTTGTATTCATGTTTCATGAATACTTTGAATTGGAAGCTGTTATGCATGCCTTTGTCAATAGGACTGATTAAATTGGAATAACGGGTGGTAACTAGAGGATTGGTGTCTTTCAAGTGATCTATTCAATAATTCTTATCTAGTGGCACAGCTTCAGAGCATCTGAATTTTCCTCAGTTTTTGCAATGACATTCTGGGATTCTGATTTAGGATTTAAAAGTTTTCCTAGTAGAATCATTTATATGTTAAAAATTATGGAATAATTATTCTAAGCAATTTTAATTGCTTAGCAGAACCATTTCATTTGAAAGCTTGATTTATTTACAACCATGTCATCAGGGCCTCAGAGTATTAGTTAAATAAGCACAAGATTTCTGTTCCACGTGAGTTCTTAAGGCATATGTGTTCATGATATTTGACTAACCAAAGTAGTACTGCTTCTCCTATAAATTGATTTTCACTTGTCATTAATGCTTGAGAAAATGTGTTAATCCAACTAGTGAACTACCCAGGAACATTTTCATGTTTTAAGATGAACTTTATATACAAATAGAACAAATAAGCTGCTTTTGACATAATCTTTTTTTCAAAAGGTATGCTTTACATTGTCATTCCTTTACCATTAAGAGTATTCCTTTGCTTTCTTTTATTTATAAGGAATGCCCATTTGCTTAGGTTACTCAAAGCATCATCATTTGAAGTAGAATGATGACATTGCAGCTAAGTTCAGCTACTTGGGGACTTAAAAAAGTTGAAAAGGTGATCAGAAGGCCAGTGGCTAAGTCTTTTGGATTTGGCTATGAAAGAGAATGTGAGCTTTCACTGTGGTCCCACAGTTATTTGGAAGCTCATAAGTTTTTTTTCTTTTTGACAACAGAGTGTTTAAAACATACAGGATATTGACAGAAAGGTACAGATAGGAGTATTGATAATATGGAAAAAATTATAAATATGTTTGACAATTTAAATTTTCAAATTAAATGCCCATTGTCACCATGAGTTTTAAGGTTTAGTGGACAGTCAAAAAGAATTAAAATGAAGACAGATTTGGGAAGATACATATTGAGGAATATGAACCAAAAAGGAAATTATAATTGAGAAAATTGTTTCTTACAAATTTTTTTGTGGAGGTCAAAACCTGGGTGTATCTGAATGTTGAAACCCATGTCTAAAAAAATTGAGAAAAATGTTAGGAATTTTGTCTCTTGAGCTTGACTAGGTACAAGAGGGTCTGGAAATTAGAGGGCGAGACCACTCTAGTACCAAAGCAGATGGATGCACTGACAAAGAATGCAAGTCAGTCAAGATAGGAAACTTACACATAAGGGGGAAAATGTTGAATGTATATGGCATTTAGTGAAACTCATACACAGAAGGAAATATCTACCTTTTGGGAAAAAGAAAAACAATTTCACAAAAAGGAATAGTACAGAAAAAGAAAGATGGAGAAACTTTGCATCTTTTGTATAACAAGGCTGTTTTACTATTGAGACTCTTTGGTTCAGTATTATTTTAAGTGTACATTGATTAGAAAACCCTTGTTAATTATGGGTTTACTTGGAATTTTAAATCCCAGGTAACTAATTCTTGTCCTACTCCAACAGCACCTATTTTTATTCCTCTTAAAATAAGTCATAGTAGCTTTGGAACTCACTACTAATTAAGACTTATTTATTTGGTTAGTGCTAATATTTTCCATTCAGTATTTTAAATGAATCTTCAAGGAGTTAATTATTTCACCTTGAAGTGAATTTCAAATCTCTTAGCAAATTGGGGCTGTAATATGCTTGTTCTAATCACAGAGGCTTGCCAGCACTTACGGATCTTTTTTTAAAAAAGTGCTTATATATCATGAAAAGAAAACATTTTAAGTTCATCTACAGTAATCCTGTTGCATAATTTGGAAGAAAAATTAGCTTTTTCATTTAGGGCTTTCTCAGAAGCACTATTGAAGTATTCTGAGAAATATTTTGGAAAAACTTATAAGCAGGCATGATATAAATAACCCAACGCAAGGAACTGGAAAGATTTCCCACTTCCCCTTTCAGCCTCTCTTATATTCCAGGACAGACTCTACTCAACTCAGCAGACTGTGGTAATGGAGTCCAGCAGAGCCACGTTTGAGTCACAGCTGTGTTTCTTATTTACCCTAAATGAGTTATTTAACTCATCTGAGTCTCAATTTCAACCATTAAATGATATGAAATTAAATAACTAATATATAGCACTGAATTGCTACTTAGTGTTTGCCCTTCCCCTTTTTGAGTAGGTAAAAAGAGACAGAAAAGAGGGATATGCACTTTGAATGAGGAGAAACAAAACCACCTAAATGAATAGGGAAGTTTTGTGTCCATCAGCTCCATAGCCTCCGCCTCCTCCAGGCTGCGGCTGCCCTGGCTTGTCCACATTAGGGCTTTGCCTCTCCCTGTGGGATCACAGGGGCCCTTTGTCTCTGCCCCCTTACATACACCCGGGACATGACTACCAAGTTTAATTCATTCAATCATAACCATTCTACAGGAGGCATCCCTTTGTGTCCCCAGTGTAACTCACAGAGCTGCTCCCACACAGCTGCAGTCTCCTGTGTCTCCTGTAACCAAGCCAGCATGGCAGTGTGGCATGGCCTTTGTGTTGGCCTGACTGGATTGAGTTCTGACTTTATTTTGGACCATAGCAGGTTGCTTAATGTCTCCAAGCTTAAGTGTCCTCATTAGAAAAACAGGAACAATGAGACCTAGTCCATGGATTGCGATGAGGGTTAAAAGAAGATAATGTATGACAAGTGCAGAGTTTAAATACCAGATAAAAATATTAAATCAATAAATGGTAATTGTTATGACACCTTCTCTTCCCAGGATAATCATCTTAATTACTCCATAACTTGAGAAACAGAATCTCTTAAGTTTCCCTGAAACTTTTTTGCCTCTGTACCTTTGTGCAGAATGTTCTTTCCATTTATAATGCCTTCCATGTAAAAATGTCTGTCCATACAATCTCTGCCTGTTAAACTCAAACCTACATTTAAAAATGCAGCTTACTTTCCTCCTCCTTTGTTCTAACTCCTTTATCTTTTGTTTCTCATTCTGAATGGTGGTGATGTCTCTTTCACTAAGTTGACAGCTCTTTATATACCTAGAGTGTATCTTAATTAACTTGTTTTCACATTCTCCAATTGGAGAGGGTATGTAATGAATAAGGAATTAAATGTGTGACAGCCTTCAAAGATGTTGACCTCTCAGAAATTAAAATAATGGCATGGAGGCTTTCCTGAGACTCAACCATGAAGATTTCTTGATGATTATGTATTTGGAGTATCCAATACCACTCCTTAAGGATTTAAAAAATTCTTTTGCAGAATCTTAAACAGTCTAAAGGAAATGTTTTCTGATATCATGATAATATTTTCATTTCTGCCCTTACATTGTTCCAGCAGTACTTTCAAGGCTGTCCCTTCCTCATTGTGCTATGCTGCTAATTTGGAAAACTAATAATCCAAGCAAATTATATAAAACAAGACTTTTCTTTTGACCCATGAAAATGACGGAAGAATAGCTGTAAGGTAATTACATTCATAAGCTTTATTTTCACATCTTATTCTACTTGTGTCTGAAAATACTGTTGATGCGTGAAATGGTAAGTTTGAAGTAGTGCTGATAGATAAGCTGACTGAACTTGCTAATGATGTGAAAGGTTTACTTAGAGTAGACCTTGGCACACAACAGAATTCAGTAACCAAAGTTCCAATGTGTGCTTAACTTTTTAATGTTCTTTTAGAGGGAAGAGTACATTGCCAAGCCTGTGTTCCTTCACCTGAGCCATATTTTCAGTCTCTGGGTACAAAAGGTATCACTCTCTTTATCTTAAAAACCATCTACTTTCTCCCCTGGACTCTCAAAGAGAAACAGCATATTTCTTTTAAAATGAATTTTTTAAAAAAATTATGTACTCTGTTTTAATCACATTTTTATTGAACACCTACTATCTGTAATCCCCCATTACTGTGCTTAACACAGGGTTCCTCTATGAATTAACCCCAGAGAGTAAGGAATATGCTCAACAAATTTATGCCCATTCAAATTGACTGAACGAATGAGTTCTTTTTAAATTTGAATTGTGCTGCCTATATTTTCTGCTTTATCAGTCCTAGTCTCTGCAAATGACTTTGTATTGCTCTCAGCTTTTTCCTTTCTGGAAGCACTTTTATTGTTGTTTTTCTCTAATGTTTAAGTCCCCCAACTTTGGTTTCTTTTCAAGGTAGAGATAATTAGTACTGATTAGCAAAGAGGTCTAATGACCGATTGTCCTAACCAGATGGTTGCAAAATCAAAAGCATTGGATATTAGGAAAATTGGGCTTAATGTTGTTTTAAATTATTAAAGAATAGGGCCAAAGTTTTCCTTAGACAAACAGAAAATCAAATATCTGTCTTTTACTCCATGTTTTTGGTGAAATTGACTTCCTTAAGGCTGATGTACCTTTTTAGCCATATTAACAGATGTTAGTTACTATTTGTTTTTCCTTTTTAGGAAGGGAAAAATAGTGACCAGGCTATCTGCTTTACTTTCTTGGTTGGCATTGTTACACTGATAAACATCTAAAACATTTCCTTTGGGTTCCAATTATTGGAAAGAAACCACTTGGAATTCCTTGTGGAATTAGTTGGTCATCAAGGCTCCTGTCCCAAAGATTTTCTTGTTTTGAATAACAAATCTCCCACTGAAGATGGTTAGACAGAACTCATTTGCAGTAGGCGCCTGTGTACCAGATCTTGGAAGTAATTAGATTGCTTTGTAGCTTAGTTTCATAAGCTTCACCCAGTATATGGATTCTTAAGTAAACAAGGAGAAAATTATATTATGAAAAATGACAGCCCACATACAAATCCCCTCATATAATAAAAAGTGATTAAGGATGTTGTTCAAGTGAGGCAAAATTCCTAAGCATCTATCTAAGGGGTTTTACTAAAATTTTGTATTATCACCAAAAAATATCAGAACATATTAAATTACATTGTTTGCTTTTGTTATTTTTTGTGCTTAATGTGAGCTGTCAAAAGTGTTTCTTTGGAAACAAAGAGGTCATGGGGACACTTTCTTTCCTTTCAGTATTAATAAGAACTTCATTCACACTCTTATGCCTCAGAGAAAAGAATAGACACCATTGGGGTCATGTTACATCTTAAATGTGCTATAATGTAGCAGCTTGCTAACAGTGATAACTTGCATCATTAGCAGCTATTCACATCCTCAGTCAGGCTTCCCTATAGACAAGAGTTCTCAGAGGGGAGCAAGGAATCTCCTTGTATCTCTTCATTCACATACAGATGGGTCGGTTACCCTCTTGATCCCCCTATATTCCTCCACTTTCTTGAAAGCAGACTGCAACACACCTTCCTTGGTCTTTAAATTCCTAAGTAAATTATTTAAAATGACTCTCTGAGGTTTAAAGAGGGTTCATTGTTTTTTGTTTTTGTGGGTTTTTTTTTTTGAGGGTAGATTTTCCCATCCTGTTTGCCTTTTGCATGATTAGATTTGAGTGGTCATCTATGTTTATTGAGTGATTTCAAACTTGATATATCTTTATGGAGAAAAGTGATCCATTGTCTATACTTGAAACCTTTTTTAAGGTGTAGCAAAGTTTTAATTTTTAAAGTCAATACCGAGGAAGGAAATGCTGAATTAAGAACACAAGATCCCTATCATTCCTTGTGCCTTCAGTCAAATACTTTAATATTATCAGGAAAGTAATTGAGAAGTTAGGATTTAAGGACTGATTATGATTACTGAATCACTGTATAGATAATTCCTTTTTTACTTTCTGGTGTATTTAGTAGACATGAGGGAAATACCTGTAACCTGAACTGTAATCCAGCTGCTTTGATCTCTGATAATGATTGTATAGCCTTTATCTTGTGCCCTTGTGATTGTAAAAAACTTGTGACTAACCTTCACTTGTACCCATTTTATCCAGTTTTTCAACTTCAAAGTCTTATGATCACTAAAGACAGCCCCTAATGTTTATTAATGAAGGGTCTTGGGTCAACCCAGAACTAACACACCCCAAGTACAAAGCTATCTTGATAACAGAGGCTGAATCTAACCAAAATGGGCCCGCCTGACATGTGCAGTAGCTTGGACTTTAACCTACAAGTTACCTATTCCTCATTATAATACTAAAAGTCACGACCATCATCATATTAAGGCTGCCATTTTCTTTCATATGTTCTGTGACTAAGCATATAATCAGTCTGTGCATGTTCAATAATTAGATCATTTCTAATTATATCATCTGGGGCCATTGTACTCATTATCCTAAAACCTGCCCATCTTTTGATGCTATAAAACTATCAGAATTACTGTAGTTCAGGGAGAGAGATGGCCATCTGTTCTCCTGCCTCCTGCCTAGCAATAAACTCTTTCTCTCTTTGAAACCCCAGTGTCTCAGAATTGGTCATTTGAGTGCATCTGGCAAAAGAATCCACCGCCTTGGTCTGGTAACAATAATTTACAGACATTGGCTTGCAACTTAATTTCATGCCTATCTAACAAAAGGATTCTACCTCCGAAATCCTTGAACTCAATTCACCAGTGCTCACTGTTTTGTTACTCTGTAATTTTTAAATTCTATAGTGAAGTGGTAATTTTTAAATTCTATAGTGAAGTCGTTATCTCTTCTGCAGAATATTGTCCTTCAAGGGGTGATCTGTCTGCAAATTCCAATTAGTATTCATATCACTCTTCCACGTTTGATAAAGGGCATCATTAGATCTTGGGAGGGTGTGAGAGAGCATTTGCTAGATGCAAGGAGTGCACGCATCAATAGGTTGAAAGGGGAAAAGGAAAAATCTCAAGTTAAAAAGTACATGAACTTTACAAATATTGCCAAGCCAATAACACTGTTGAAGTCACACAAATACAAACACTCTCATTCTAGAATACTGTATATAGAATTTGAATTCCTAAAGTTTAAAAGTTCTGAACCCTTGTATCCTACAATTTTTAAAATGAAAATGCATTTAAAGAATGCAAATTTCAATTTGACATCTTTGTCAGGGACAGTTGTAATTTACCAAGAAATTTGGGGTTTGGTGCTTGGCAGGTATATTTCCATGTTTTTCATTTATTAATGTATAAGTTGTTGAAAAATAGTACTGTACTTTACAAGTGTGAACTCTAGTCAGAAAAATAAACATTAAATTTTAAGTAGGAATAATGGGAGTCAGAGACAAAGTGTGAGAAATTATTAGGGAG
The DNA here is from genome assembly GCF_015220235.1 of Choloepus didactylus. Taxonomy (NCBI): domain Eukaryota; kingdom Metazoa; phylum Chordata; class Mammalia; order Pilosa; family Megalonychidae; genus Choloepus; species Choloepus didactylus. The sequence continues at coordinate 48,137,020 of NC_051321.1, forward strand.
TTGTGGTAGGTAGCTTCCAACGTGGCTTCAGGAGATCCCTGACTCCTGATCTTTATGCCCTGGTATAATCCCCTTCCCTTGAGCGTGGGCTGGACTGGTGACTTGCTTGTAATGACCAGAATACAGCAAAAAAACTGGTGGATGCCGCTTCTGTGATTATATTACAAAATACTGTGACTTCTGTCTTGTTGGCACTCTTCCTGTTACCTTCTGACTTGCACACTCTGATGAAGTCAGCTGTCCTGTTGGAGTGGCCCATGTGGCAAGGAACTGAGGACTACCTCTGGCCAGTAGCCACTGAGGAACTGAGGTCCTCAGTCCAACAACCTGTGAGGAACTGAATTCTGCTAAAATCTTCAGTGAGCTTGGAAGTGGATCCTTCCCAATTGAACCCTGAAATGTCTGCAGCCCTGGCTGACATCTTGATTATAGGCAGAGCCATGAGAGATCTTGAAGCAGAGGATCCAGTTGAGCCATGCACAGATTCCTGACCCACAGAAACTGAGATAAGAAATGTGTGTTACTTTAATTTTTACCTCATTGAGTTTGGAGGTAATGAGTTATGCATCAACAGGTAACTAATTCAGGAGTGTTATCCATCAATGTACCATTAATTTCATTTTAAAATTGAGACACTACCTTAAGTTTCTATAAACTCAATAAATATTTAATTGAGTACCACTCTTGGTAAGTTACTAGGCACTGAGACTTTTAAAGACCACTGGGTAAAGCAAAACAAATGACAAAAGCAAGCCTATAACTTCTGTTATAAGTACAATGCAACTACTTAAAGCCCTTTAGGAATATAAAACATGGGGAGCTTGTCTTAGATTAAGGGACCTGGAAAAGTGACATTTAGTCTGAGACCTGAAAGATGAATAAGCATTAGCCAGGTTGGATAATAAATTAAAAGTCAAGAGGAGCTTTAAACAATTGGAGCAACAGGCTGGTGTGATGGAGTCTGAAAAGGGAGGTAGGGGCCAGATCATGTAGGGCTATGTAATTCCTGACGAAGATTTCCTTAAAAGTAATAAGAAATCAGTGATGTATCTCAGGCATGGGTGATATCTACATTTTAAAAATATGACTCTGGCAGGTGTGTGAAGAGACTGAAAGAGTCGAGAATAGAAAATGAGAAAGCTCTTGAAGTATCCCAGACAAGAGATGATTTTAACTAGATTGGTGGTAGTGGACAGAAGTTAGCAGATTCAGCATATACTTAGAGGTAGAATTCAAAGACTTGGTAATGGATGTTGTGGGAAATAAGAGAAAAAATAGATAAATCCAAGACTTATGGAATTAGTTACTGAGTAGATGAAGGTGCCATTTATTGGTAACATAGGAGTAGAAACAGATTTTGGAAAGGGGATATGCTCTAGAGTTTAGGTTTGAAGCATTAAGATGCCTGAAAGATATCATATAAGAAGACATTTGGATACCTAAGACGGCAACGTTTCAAAATTAGAAAGCCAATGATTTTTATATAGGCATAATTAACCTCAACAGCTGACCTATGCCAGGTCTAATGCTTCCCATACTAAACAGCAAGGTAGGAGCTTTCCTGCAGAGAAAGCACTGTATGAGAAAGATGGAGAAGGTATGGTAGTGATTGAAATCAACAGGCTTCATCATGGCCTGAAGATAAAAATCGGTTTTAGATATTATTTTTGACAGAATTTCCTTTCCTTGTGAAAACCACAGAATAGTTTCTAAAGAACCATTATCCCTCTTAAAATTAAGTGAACTTCTCATGAGTTTGTAATGTATAGAATGCATCCTTGTTGACATGTAATAAGCACATTTTAAGTGTGTAATATACTGTGCTGGGATGAGAAGAGACATGACAAAGATCCAAGTGATGTTATATTTTAGTTAAGTTCAGGTAACACATAAGTGCAACATGAGAGAGGAATGACCAGACGTTACTCAAAGTGGTTCAAACAAATGTTAAGACAGTCTTAAGTAGTTTGTCTCACCATGAGAGAAAGAAAAAGTTAAGCCAAAAAAATAACCTGAACAATGGAGCTCATGATTTATCGACACATAGTTTCTGTACATATCCCTGCCAAATACAAGCAAGTGTAGTTGGAACCAAATTAAAAATCATTTCATGGCAGATATCATTAATATAGAATCAAAACGTATTTTAGTTATCCATAGGATTTTTTTAGTTCCTAATGTTTGGAGACTGAAGAGAAATAATGAATCGGAAATAGCTGAACATCTCTCATTTTAATATAGTCATAAATATTCACAAATTGATTTCTATTTGTGTCTGTTTTCTACCACGTGTCGATAGCTCATGGTTCTAGAATTAAATAAGACTGCAGTGTAATCAATGTAGTCATTGGGAAAATTCTCACAACCTAATTTCAATTCTTCATAAGTAATACATATGATAAACACCAAATCAGCTATGGTTTATTTGGTGACCTGCAGGCCCACCTTACCCTATATGTATGAAAATTCGAAACAGTATGAATGGTTTTCTAAAAATTGATTGTATTGGTTCTTATAGTCGTAATCCTTCTTTAATATATTGACGTTGAACTGTTACCGATCGAATGAGGGAATTCTCTGCCAAAAGCACACAAATTACCAATTCCTGAGACTTTGAGTTTCAAAGCGAGAAAGAGTTTATTCCCACATGAAGCAAGAAAAACAGATAACCTATGGTCCTAAAATCTATTTCCCTGAACTGCAGTAACTCTGAGTTTTATAGTATTAAAAGTTGGGCAGGATTAGAATAGTGAATATAATGGCTCAAGATGAAAAAGATAGAGATGATCTAATTATTGAGCATTCACAGACTGATTAGATGCCTAGTCACAGAATGCATGTAAGGAAATGGTGGACTTAGCATGATGATGGGCATGAATTTTAGTATTATAAGTCATAGATCACTTATAGATGAAGATTTACGCTACTGCTCATGTCAGGCAGGACAATTCTGGTTAGATATAGCTTTGTCTCGCAAGATAGCTTAAGAATTGGGGTGGATTAGTTCTCACTCAAGTTCCTACATTAATAAACCTCAAGGGGCTGTCTAGTGATCACAAGACTTTAAAGTTGTAAAACAGGGATAAGGGGGGTACAAGTAGGGCCAGTCATGAGTTATCACGAGGCTTTTACAATCATAAGGTAAAGACACAATCATGACCAAAGACCAAGGCACATGGGTTGCATTTCAGTGAGTTTCAGTAGACTCAGATATTTGCTTTTATTCTCTGATAAAAGTAAAAAGGCATCTACATAATAATTCAGTAATCATCATTTATTAACTCTTAGCTTCTTGGTTACAGAACTTGATATGTAACATTTTTAACATGACAATTCTCTAAGGGTCCTTTGGTCTAAATGGATTTTAAGTGGACAAAGTTAAATTCCTAATGGTATTGCCCTTTTAAAGAGCTGTTGTGTGCAAGGTAAATCAATATAACTGTAGAAAGACGCAATAAAAAAAGTTTTTAGCACTGGAAGTGTGAAAAACTCATTACATTTCAGGAATTAGATTTTCTTTCTGAATATAATTGGAATGGAAGTATTGTATTTGGCTGACAATAAACCAGCCAAATAAACCAGCTATGCAGTAGACTTTGACATCTATATTTACCGCTGGTTGCTGTTTGTGCAGACCTTCACTTTGAGTTGATATATAATCATGCTTTGACGTGTTTAACAAGGTTTCTAATCTTTGAATCTTCTATTCAAAACCAAGCAGAGTGTGATTAGATAAAAGCTATGTGACATTAAAAATTTAAATACCTACACACATCATCTAGATAAACTCAAGAATAAAAATGTTTGCCTCACAGCCCCACACAGGCCTTTCTATAGCGTAGATACATGGGATTTCTATAGCGTAGACATAGACAGGCTCCCTGTGTTCAGTTTTTCTCTTATTATCCCAGGGCTTCAGCCTGCTTTCTGCCTCCATTCACTCATCCCCTTGGGGTTTGCTCGCTATTATATCAAGGAGTGGGGTATGGTCCCTTCAGCTTCTTGTTTCCAACCCGGACAACAAGCACAGGGACCCTTTTCTTTCAGAATATTCCCACTGATCACTACAGGAAAGTGGAATAAAAATAACTGTCATGGGCAATTTATCAAGGTCTTAGAATCATTATGTCTGCTGTAGAGTTAGCAACATTCATTCAAAAAACGTTTGAATGCTTTCCTTTCAGGTGTTAGGCCTTTTCTTAGGAACTGAACATACAAAGAAAAGTGAGATCTAGCCTTCCAGGAGCTCGCAATAAACTGTAAATGACACAGCAGCTGCGGCATAATGTGATAAAGGTACAATGGGGGAGAAGGAAATGCCCACCTTCAGGAACACAAAAGAAGGAGGTGTGCCAGGTAGAAGAACTAGCATGTGCAGAAACACAGAGGCAGAAAAGAACATGATGAATTTCAGAAACTATCGCAGTTCAGGATTTGAAGGACACTGTTGAGCAAGGAGGCACAGTGAGAAGGTAGGAGTTACTAGGAACTAGTTCTCAGAGTGTGGTCCCTGGACCGGCAGCATCAACATTTCTGGAACATTAGTTATAAGTGCAAATTCCCAGGCCCTACCCAGACCTACTGATTTATGAACTCAGTTTTTTAACTAGCTTTCCAGGTGCTTCCAATGCGCAGATAAGTTTAAAAACCACTGAACTAGATTTTGTCATACCTGTAGAATTGTGTTCTTTCTCTCTGAAAGCCAGTGGATGTTAAGCAAGGAAATGACACAGGGTGAATTTTATTTTTACCAAAGGAGGACTGAAAGCATAGTGGAGAATAAATTAGTTCATGTATAATGGAGGTAGGTGGGATGGGAAGAAGAGTAGGGAATAAAATTAGATAATGGTTATGAGGCTGTTGCAGCAATTCAGATGAAAAGTAATAGGGCAGGAACTGCAGAGTTATAGTAAGGTTTTGAAAACTATTCAGATGTCTAAGTGTATCTAGGCTGCTGTCTCCAACATCCAGACAGGGTTATATCAGAGTATTTCCTCTGGCTTTGAGCCAGAGTTCCCATTAGAGTTTCTGACTCAACATGGAAAAAGTTATATTTATATCAAAGAGAACTGTCCTCATGGTGTAAACAATAATTTTATTATTTCTTTGGCTCTGGTATATAAACAAAGGGGAAGTTATTTAGCAACTACCCAACGGGTCCAGATGTGCGGTTCTTGCACAATGATGTTTGATTTCCTAAACTTAACTAATACGTATTTAGCATGCACTATAATAATAAAATCACATAAGTGAAAATTATTGCATAACTTAAATATGTACTATAAAATTAAGATGATGAAGATATTCAAGAATCATTCAGTGTCAATAGCAATAAATGTAACATTCACTAAGCATTTCTATATATCAGGTATTATGCTAAGTACTTTGCACACATCATTATTTAATCCTGCCAGCAACTGTCTGAGGAATTACCCATTTTCATATTAGTGTTATTTTTCATACCAGTGAGGAATTGGAAGACTATGGAGGCTAACTAGCCTGCCAGCCTTAATAAACAGCTGAGACCATTTAAGCCCCAGAACAATCTGACAGGAAGGCAAGGAGAAACACTGCCCAATTTTTATAGCTCATTCTGGGATGGAAAAAAAAAATCTTTCACGATAATGTTGATACAGGTGAAGAGAGATGTGAACGTGCATATATACTTGGAGGGAATATGAAGTAATACAGTTTTTCAGGAAGCAATTGGGCTAAGTGTATCTAGAGAGATACTTACAGGTTTCCATCCCTTCCGATTAGAACCCCCACTTCTAGGAAACTTGTCTATGGAAATAGCCTGAGATGCAACAAAGAAACAAGTTTGTAGCTGTTCCTCAGAACTATTTAAAATAGAAGAAAAATATGAAATAAAGAAAGTATCTGACAGTGAGAAATGATTTAAGTAATATGGACATTAAAAGATTTATATATTTTTCTAAACATTATATAACTATCATTTATCTAAATATATTAAAATATAAACATTTCTGTAAATATTTGAATGCTCATGCACATACCTAAAATTAATTTCCCTATAAAATATTTACCATGATAAAACTTATATACAAGTAGATATATTCGTTGGGGAAAAACTCATGGGACAACTTAAAGGAAATATAGAAAAATATTGCGAGTTGGTAAAATTATTGGTGATTCAATCACTTTACTTTAGATTAATTTTAGGATTGTTTTTAGCAAAAGTACCCTTATAATCTGAAATAATAAACATTATATTTAATAAACTCTTCTAGAATATGTATTTACAATTTTTTTTGGGGGGGGGGTACCTGTGTTATACTGCTTAAATTACAAGTCAAGCACTTTCGGATCATTTTCCTTAAATGTCTGATCTCAGGAACATAAAGAAGCTACTTCATGGTTGAACAAATCAGGTTTAGCAATTGCATGGAAATTTGATATTGAATGATTTCTGATATTGCAAATGAACCAAACTGGATTCCTCAAGTGTTCCTAAAGCTAGACAAAGACTAATTTGTCTCATTTGAGAGTCACCTTGAAACTGACTGGAGATTATTTTCCCAATAGGTAAGGATAAAAGTTGCTTTTAAATAATCTGATATTTAATAAAACTAGTAATGTCTTATCAGGAACTTCTAGAATAGTTTGAAGTAGAAGTACTATATATTACTGTATCTGTTGATTTGTTTTAAGAATTTAAAATCTGTTTGGTGCCACTGTGGTTTTTCTTTCAATATTCAAGGTGTGTCAAAAGAAATATGACTCTAATTATTTAAAATACAAAATTACTTCAACAGTACCTTATTTCATTAAATATTGTTGATGATTTTTGCTGATTCTTCTCTTCCCTCAATTAGGAAAATAGTCTGCTGTGTTATTTTAAACCCTGTGCTACATTTTTAGATTGAAAACACGGTTGGAAGATTTATCTGTTAACTCCTTTTTTAGGTCAGTTTGAGAGTTAGTTTGTTGGTTTTCCTTGTTCACGTTTGGATAGAAACTACCGACCACTGGCAAATTAGTAAAATTATTTATTTTGGTGTGCATTTTAACTTCATATGCTTTGCTTAACTTTGCAAAAAATTCCATCAATTACCACATTATTGTTAGGAAGTGCAGGGCAGGGAAAAGAGTAGGAACAGCCTATATCCCTAATTTTCCATGTTAGTAACTTGTAATTTTTTGAACAATTATAGCAATAATAATGGCTTACGCGTATATAGTGGTTTCCATGTTCCAGGCACTGTTGTAAGAAATTTCCCATGTTAAATTGTATAATACAGCAATCGAAGAAGCAAGGACTATTATTTCCTGCATTTTAGAGATGATGAAACTGAGACACAAAAATATTAGGTGACTCGCCCACGATTACAACCAGTGTAGTAGAGCTAGGCTTTGAACCCAAGCACTCTGGCTCCAAAATCCACACCCTTGTCCATTATACTACACTACCTCTCAACTACCTCTCAACCGTGGAGAGAGGTATTAAACTGGTTCTCAGAAAATAGAGTCTGATATGACATTATGGGAACTCTTCCAAATGACTTCATGGATCTGTATTCTCACTTTTCAACTCTTGGGATTCGGGAAGATCTGGAGATGTGCAACGGTCATGAAGCCACAGGATAAATGTGGGGAATCTTGAAGTAAATTTTCTAACCACTTTGAAATATACTGCTGGCCTTCCCTGGGGTAGAGTTTCCTCCCCCCTGACATTAGGCATGTCAGATACTTCCATGGGAATGATTGAGAAGTGTGGATTGAATGACTGCTCATAAAAGTATAACACTTCCGAGGACTAAAATGTAAAGTTAAAAAGTAATATTTAAATAAGCCATAAAGATTATCAAACACATTTTACAGATGAGGAAACTGAGGGCTAGAGAAAATGACTTATTCAAGACCATGCAATGGTTCATAGAATAACTATAACTACTACTCAGATCTCCAGATATTCAGCACTTTGTCCAAATGTCTCTAAATAATTGAAGAGCAGATGATATAACTAATATTATGCTATATTATTATCTTTGATAAGTTAGCAATATTTTTCATGTTTATGAATGAACTGGTAATTCAACTGGGACCATATGTAAGGTATCATCAGATTGCCTATAGAATTTAAGAAGTATTTCTCATTTCCATGAAATCTCATAAAATGGGTGGTAGCTAAATGTTTATTATGATTAGGTTTTGAAATCTGGTTTTTATATCGACTCACTCTTGTAGAAATTACCGTATTTTGTTTCCTTTATCCTCTAAGCACTTATTCCTTCTCCTTGTCTATGGAGTAAAACCAATGGATTTTCTGAGGAAAGAACGTTTTCCTAATTCCGAGCCCATGACATTCCTAGCTCTACCAATTTCATTTCAATTCAACAAATATTTGTGCCATCTGACCTAGGTCAGGCCGATTTATCTCTTGGCCTTATTTTACTCAGCCATAATATGTATGTACTTATAATTAAAGCAAAGGAATTTATTCATTCTCTGTCCATGAGTGCTGACTGCAGGAGTTTTGAGTATGGATAGATGAAGTGAATGGGACAAGTGGAACAAAACTCAACTTAAAGAAGGCTCTTTATTTTTGTAGGAACTGTTGCTAGCTATTACAATTTTTTTTATTAGAGTTGTATATTTTTCTTATAAACAGGAAGCCCTTGGAGGAAATAGTAATCTGATGAATGCAGCCAAATAATCCAACTTTGAAAACCCCAGGTTATTTCTATTAGGTGTTGAAAATCAGTGGTGAAAGATCAGATGATTAAGAGTCCAATTACCTGAATTAATGTTCTAAGCTAATCAAATTTATCAGAAAGGGGCTACTTTTAAACTTCTTTTTGTGCCATCTAAATGCAGTCTTTTGTGATACTGATTTAATTCCAAACTTTCATGTTTCTCATTTGGTTTTGATTGGCTAAATGAGAGAGAAACATACAGGGAGAAAAGAAAATCAAAATGAATGGATTAAAGTGCTCCAAACCATAATTACTTAAACACTGTTAATATAATTGAATGTTTTTTGTCAAGATATACTTAATCTTATAAGAAACGAAATAGGAGCTATATGATGAGATACGTCTCAAGTAATTTTAGGTTGCATAAAATTTGAATAAATTTTGTTCTACAATAGCTGTGATTACTGTAGGTGACAAGTGTTAGACTGCACATCAAGCAGATAAAAGGTTCTTAGATCTTTTAATTACTTTGGAATACAGGAAATGTGTTAAAATTGATTGTTATATAAATTTCCTTGAACTGGTAATTACAAAAGAGTCTCTTAGGTCACCTATTATCTCTTCATTTTCTCCCTAAAAATGTCATCCAATTCCATTTACCTGACAGTTGAAAAGTTAAACCAGACTGTGCTGTGCTGACTTACTAGAACACAGCTTGATCATTAATCATAGACCCTTACACTGATCTTATCCCTATTACCACTCCTCTTGAATGTTTGGAAGAGTCATTTAATTGCTATGTTAAATTTTCTTCCAAAATAGGACTAACAATTTTTTTTTTATCTTCTCATTTCCCAAATAAGAAAAAGGAAAATTCACCAACATGGATTGATTTTGATCAGTTTTAGAATATAGAATTTTGTTTATATTTAAGGTGACAATCTTTAACCTAGGTATAACTATTTGATTATTGGTAATTGCATTTGGGGGGCTTCCAAAAATAAGTCACTATCATTATTGTAATTGTGACAAAGCAGCCTGCATACAATGACAATTTTTTCCATTTGTTTCATGACACAATGATTTTTGGGTATAGTTTTGTTGACTGAATAGACAACATAGTGTTACTTAACCAGTTCTACTTTGAAAATAGACAAGAGTCAAAATTCTTAGCTTGGGATTCTTGGAATGTGGTGCCACTATCAATCCTAAAATCGGGTTTAGTTCTTAGCATGTCAAGTTTCAGCCACTCCTAGATTTTGTTGATTGATCACTATTGGTTCAGAATTATCATGCAACCTGTGCTATGAATTTTGTGTGTGTGTGGGTGCTCTACTATTAATTGAATGGATGGATTCAGTAATGGATTCTTGAACAATGTTATTTAATTGTATTTTGTTTTGAGTTTACTTTTTTATAAAAGTGCTTGACAGTTTTTCTTATGGGAACATAAATGATAAGTAAACAGTAAGGCCTGTTGAGACACAAATACTTAAATTTGATAATTATAGCTAACCAAGTCGTTTCTTCTTTGTCTATAATCCTCCTAGTCATGCCCCCATTGAGAAGTTTATGTGAATCCCCATAATCAAAAGTTTACGTTCTGCAGTATTATGAAGACAATAGTTATTTTTCCATTTTCTACATATAAAACTGCATTGTATCATTAAGTTTGTCCAATTTTACATGTTTACCCCATGACTTTGAAACTCCCACCCTCTACTTCTTATTCAGTTCTCAGACTTAACCATTCTTTATTGATCTTTTTCCTTACTACAAAATTTGTGTCACCCAGAACCCTGTAATCCAGAGCTACTTAAAGCATAGGATTTTACTTGCATAAAAGAACTCAGTTGATGCTGATGTCAAAAGAACCCATGGGTACTGCCAAGGAGAGGCTAAACCTGCATATAATTGTGCCTAAGAGTCTCCTCCTGAGTGCCTCTTTGTTGCTCAGATGTGGCCCTCCCTAACTAAGCCACCTTGGCTGGTGAACTCACTGCCCCCACCCCTGCACCCCTGCCACGTGGGACCTGACTCTCAAGAGTGTAAATCTCCCTGGCAATGCAGCCTATGACTCCCAGGGATGAATCTGGACCAGCATCGTGGGATTGAGAACATCTTCTTCATCAAAAGGGGGATGTGAAATGAAACGAAATGAAGTTTCAGTGGCTGAGAGATTCTAAATGGAGTTGGGAGATTCCTTTGGTGGACATTCTTATGCAATATATAGTAACCCTTTTTAGGTTTTAATGTATTGAAATAGCTATAAGTAAATACCTGAAATTATCAAACTCCAACCCAGTAGCCTGGACTCTTGAAGACGATTGTATAACAATGTAGCTTACAAGGGGTGACAGTGTGATTGTGAAAACCTTGTAGATTGCACTCCCTTTATCCAGTGTATGGATGGATGAGTAAAAGAATGGGGACAAAAACTAAATGAAAAATAGGGTGGGATGGGGGGGATGATTTGGGTGTTCTATTTTACTTTTATTTTTTATTCTTATCCTGATTCTTTCTGGTGTAAGGAAAATATTCAAAAATAGATTGGGGTGATGAATGCACAACTATATGATACTTTGAACAGTTGATTGTATACCATGGATGATTATATGGTGTGTGAATATATTTCAATAAAATTGAATGTAATTAAAAAAAAGTCGGTATCTTGCAAAATCCTGTTATTGCACTCTTTGATAATCTCTTATAAAATGTTGAAAGTGACTAAAAAAAAAAAGAACCCATGGGAATGGGAATTCAGAAGTTCTAAGAGTAGTTAAAAATTCTATTTCTTATTGTTGCTAATCCATTCTATAAAGATGCATTAATAACCAGGCAGGGAGTCAAGTTTGATTAGGCAACAGTTAGTGTTTCAAAGATCAAGAGTGAAGTTTCTGCTTTTGAATGATAAAAGAACATATCACCTCCTACCTAAGACAGTAGACATGAAGAATAAAGAAATCTTTCAGGTACTAAAATACATGCCTATAAATTGGTTCCCTATTTTCATATACATGTTATATAATTTTTGATTTTGGAGGAAAATAAAATTCTAAGATAAAGAAGAGCTTTCTGCTTGTTTTCCTGCACCTGGATCTGGTTAAGTTTCTCTACCATAAAGCAGGCTGCCTAGGAAAAATTTAAGAGGCATCTCTCAAAGCCACAAAATTCAAAATTGGAGTCCTAACCCTGCCTAAGACCATGCCAGACAGTCATTTCTTATATGTGCCCTATTTATCTTTCCCTCTGGACTTCAAACTCTATTAGAAAACATGTCATCAGTTGCTCAACAAATAGCTAAATGAATGGTCCGCTGTTAGGGTCTATGGATGCTTCCCAGGTACTTAGAAATCAGCCTATAGAGAGCTAACCCCCAAATTCCAAGACCTCTGGATTCCCAGTTCTTAGAAATGTGTAACCAACTTTGAAGTAGCTTTGTTGGAATGCATACCAGTTCATATTGTAACTTTTGATAGAGTTTAAAATTGTTTTACCTGTGCTGTTACTGTAATTTAGTCTTAGAAAAAATAGTTATTTCAGATCCATTTCTACACATCTTCTGATAGGATATATTTTTTTATATGGTTTCTTCTAAAGCAGTTGATGATGCAAAAGAAAGAGAGGAAAAATAGCCCTTATTTTAGCAAATGGAGAAACATTGCCAGAATCTGTTAACTATTTGTAATACCTTTCGGCAGAGAAAACAAAAAGTAGTATTAGTGATGATACAGGAGTTTTAGGGAAACAATGTAGACATGAAATAAATGATTTGCTTCTCACTGTGTCAATAAGAATGAAGATTCAGGAACATTAATTAGCAATCCAGAATAAATGGAATGTAGGATAAGATTTTTAGAGGAAGATGGCAAATATTGATAGGATGATGAAAATTATTATAGATTGTTACTTATTAATTAGTTAACTGGATTAAGAACCTACATTTGAATCATGTTGTATGATTCAGATATTATCTTACGTTTTTGCTTTTTCAAGTCCAGAGCCAGTATATTTTCAGTAGACTTCAAAACATTGTTTTCTTCAAAACTTTTCTAATAATGATGTCTATGATAGAAAAATTACAGGTTTCAGCTTTATATTTTCCTTGCAGTTACAGTATTTGTAACTAGCCATATCTGTGACTAAATAAACAGATTATGGTTTGTCATTACTCTCTTGAAAAATCAGGCAAGATGACACATTTTGCTAACCCTAGTTCACTTGGTAAATCATATTACCCATTTCTCCTGAAAGGCTATCTTGTGAGTGTAGATAAAGCTTTTGATGGAGCACATTGTTTTTGTTTATTTGTTTTACCGAATTAAAATAGTCTTCAAGTCCATGGAATATACAGGTGTGGTATCTGGTTCTTTTACAATAGCTTTGAGCTTGAGTGTAGCACTGGAATGATTGTTTTCGACAGTATCCTTGTAGAACTGAATTAAATCATGAGGAAAAATATTTTTCCATATGAGGCAATAACTTCAAGTAAAGGCATTATCACCAGGTTTATGAAAGTAATGAGGGAATGGAAACTTAAATATTATTTCAGAATTATTTTTAAAAGACCTGATTTATATATTATTATTTTTTCAGTACCTATAGGAATATCACATTGAATAAGCTATACCATGGTAGGTGCTCATTTTCTCAAAAAATGGTTTACCCTTATTAAAAAAGAAATTTAAAACACTAATACATGGCTTTGATAATGTTGTAAAGTGTCCACAGTAAAATGGTAAATGTTTATTTAGCTGGCTTAAGACAGCGTACTTCAGCCAACACGAACTATAGAAGGGAAGTTGAAATATGACTTGACAGATAAGTGTTATTTTTGTGAAAATGGGTATGACTTGAAGGATAGATGTTATTTTTGTCCACATAGTTCAGATCCGTTGTGGTCAGTTTGATCAAAAATTTGAAAAACAATAGAGCATACAGATTTAAGCTGTTCTGTGTAAATTAAGACTTAACAATGTATTTTCAAGTTATATCAAGGGCTAAGTACTTGAGCTTTATTATCTTCACCAACATACTATTAGGGTATCCAGTAAGTCCTTGTGTATTACCTTTTGTTTGCTGGTGTATTTGATGCATGGGGTACATGAGTACAACTCTCAAGGATGAGGAATGTGATGTGCTGCTCTTGAGATTGGTAATGCCATTCTATATAAATTTACATTTTTTATTTTGTCCTTCTAGAATTTCCATCTCATGACTTAATAAATGGAAGTGTCCATTGCATGGCAGGGTAGAGGTTCATTTGATTTTCTCGGTGTTGTCTTTGCACAATTGCAGGCAAATATCTGATCTACTTTCAAACCAAATCAGAGCTACTTTGGGACCGTGTCTGACTGCGTTACATGCAGAACTTCTGAGTTGACTCTGTTAAGCATGTCAGCATGTGTTAATCTTCAGGAATCTAACACCAGCTCTGTGGAGAACAGAAGGTCTCCAGTCTCTCAATTACATGTAAGGAATTTTAAAATCACCACTGGGCCACATTTCCTTAATGGAAATGTGCACTAAGCCAGCTGTCCCTAGGCAAAATGGAGAAGTAGGAAGCATTTGGTGTCTGAGGCTTCCGAGGGTGTGCCGCCTTGTTCCCAAGTGCTCACTGAGTCTGCCTTTATCAGATATACCTCAGTGTTGAGACTGTTGCTGATAACCACATTCATCCAAATAGTCTTCCATTTTCTTAGGCCTCTTTTGTGCAAATGTTATGATTGGTACTGATGATAATTGTATGAGCTAATATTCTTTGAGTGTCTCCTGTGTGTTCTGGATTATTAACTACCTGTTAATCTCTTATTTGTTCCTGGTTTTGTAATTCACGTTGGAGCCATAAGGAATATACATATGCAATGAATCTAGGCTCTTTCAAAAAATAAACTCTTGAAATAAAATAGAATCCAATATGCCCTTCAATCTCAGCTGATTCCCATTTATTTTTGGCAAAGCAAGGTCAATATAGTTAAATGAATCTATTGTATTTCATCAAAGCAGGACATTTGCTGGTATGTGAAAATAGTCTTGTTGTGAAAGAGCATTTGAATGAGAGACCTGAGTTTCAGATCCACATCTACCACTATCTATGTTTGATAACTACATTAAGTCAATTCACTTTTCTGAACTTCAGTTTCACTGTTGGTAAAATAAAGGATTTTACATGAATCATCAAAATTTTCTTAAATGCACAATGAATTCTTACTTTAACTCTTCAGTTGACTTAACAAATATATAATTTTCTTCCCTCTTAAGAGTCTATTTTTCATTAATGCTTTGGGCACCCAATACTTTTCCAATAAGTCATCCATTCATTCACTTAATAAATACTAATTGAGCACCTACTATGTTCCAAGCACTGTACAAGATGCTGAAGTCACAGCAGTTCACAGCAGTGAACAAAATCGGCAGGATCCTTGCCCTTCTGCAGCTTCTAGACTAATAGGAAAAACAGAAAGTAGTGAAAAATATACTATTCAATGTAAAATTACAACTGTGGCACATGATGCAGTAATAGAGTGGCATGGTGCCATGATAATAATGAGAAACTTCTCAAAGAAGTGATAATTACAAAGGCAGGTGTTAATCAGGGGTGTGTTTGGTGGTGATTGGTGTTTCTAGCAGAGAAGAGCAATGGAAGGAAGATGGACAATTAGACCAGAGAACCAGGTAGGAGCATTATAAAATACCTGCTGTCTGGCCCTCTCCATTCTCTACAAAAGTTTGGATTTACTGCTGTGGATGGAGCCATCAACCAGACTGAGTCCTGTCTCTCATGGAGTTTATACATTAGGAAAAGCAATCTAGTAAATTCAAACTTGACTATCAGTGGCTTCACTCAAACTCTTTTAAAAACATTTAGAAGAATATTATAGGAAACAATAATCCACAAATTTTAATCATCATCGTATCTGAATGTTTTAGAAGCAAAGTTCTTCTGAATAAGACTCATGCTGAATTAGTAGTTACCTGTTCCTTTTACCTCCTGAGCCTGGCTGTGGACAGCATGGGTAGGCCTTTTTTTTTCTGTACCTCAAGGTCTTGGTTTAGATGGTGGGATGCTGAGAGATTCTTGTACTTGGGACAGTTCTATTTAGTTAAACACAGATTTGGAGTACCCAATAGCTGCAAAAGCACTGAGCTGGGCACAGAGCATGTGTAGATGATTAAGATGCACTTCCTGATGTTAATGAGCTCTGTCAAATTGTCTGGCAACTTCAGTCATGCTCCAGTTTGTAGAATTTGAGAAATTACAGAAGTGCTTAGTTTTGACTTTTCAAAATAATCACAGGAAAACAATACTGAGCAATTATTTATAGAATAAGATTTGATTTCAAATGGAATAATCTAGCATTATGTCTATCAAGAGAAATAAAATTGTTCTTTTTGAAGTTATACAAGTAGGCTAAGTATTCTGCTTCCAAATTCCTCTTTCTTGGCTCAAATTTTTATCGTCCACTTCTACTTTAAATTGTTGAGTGATGCCCTGTAGGCCATGGCTAAACAACATATATGTTATCAAGGCAAAGGGAAAGCTAGTAAGTGTTCTTGCCCCTGGAAGTTATTTGTTGAATTATTAACTCTCTTAACCATTAAGGAAGCAGACTAAAAACAAATGTACTGAGGTTGAATCTGGGTTTTTGTTCTCTTAAGGCTTTTCCCATGGGTTACAGCAATTTAGGGTTCTCTTATGTGATAATCTTTCTCTGTGTTTTCTTCCTGTCCTTCTTTCCCTTTCATTCCTTAAATGTCTTTACCCTGACTCAGTTAAAAAAATAAACCACGACACATACTTGAAAAATGTTTCTTGACCCTAAAGACCCCAACTAGAGGAAACCAGCTGCCACTTTCTCCCCCAAGCTCTGACTTTTAAAAGGTAAAGTGGTCAGCAGGTTAACTTATATATTGAAACAATATTTTATATGCTTGTAAAGGTCAAGTAGCTTTGTAGTTCTCTTGTTTCAGATAAGACAGACCACAGAGACATATGTTGGAGGGTACTCTCTGAGGTTTCTCGGGGAGTTGAGGCAATAGCTCTGATTACATGGAGAAGGGGTCGGTGGTGAGATCAGACTCGAGGCCACCCTTCAAATAGAACCAAACTGCGTGGAGCAGGATGGGTGTATTAGAAGGCAACCTTTCTGGGCAGATCAAACTGTGAATCTTTGTGCAAAGCAAAGGGCACCACTTCTTCCAGGCTGATGCACCTGCACTCCAGGGCACATAGTTTGAAGAGCAGTGGATTTCAGCCCTTTTGTGCTCCCTCAGCCAGGCGCTTTTGTGCAGTACCGAGACTGCACCTCCATATGCTATAGCCTGAGGATAATAAAGGTTGTCCCTGAAATATGGTCAGAGCCTGAACTTGGGAGTCAGGCACTTCAGCCTGGCTTTGAATCCTGGTTGTGCCACTACCAGCTATGAGACGCTGGACAAGTGGCTTGACCTCTCTGGCTCTGTTTCCTCATCTGTAAAACAGAGATGCTAGTATTGCCTCAGACTGTGCTGTAAGGATTAAACAAAATGACAAATACTAAATCCATAGTGTACTTTCTGGCCCTAAATAAGCACACATTGAGTTGTAATTATTATTAGCACAGGGCAAAGCCTATGCCCATGGGACATAGGCTTTTAGGACTGACAGCATTTGAAAAGATCACTCTATTTTCAAATGATAGAAAATGGAAAGATGAAAACTTGGGCATATAGTTTTGTATAATAGAGACACAGGCTTTCTGAACTGCTATCTCAACATTTCATTGCTGTTAACACTTCCCACTATTATTATGAGAACTTCCCATTTATGGTTTCTTGTATGTTTTACCATCATACAATGATCAATTATACTTTGAATACATATTTTAGAAACAGTTTATGCATTCATATGTCCTATGGCCCAAACACCCTTTTTCTCAAAAATAATGCTTTTCAAAATTCTTTTTTTTTTTTATTCTTGATTCAGAGCCTGGACTTCACAGTCTGTTAATGTTCTGGGAAATACCTGTCCTTTATATTGAATGCAATTGGCATACTCTTTATGTTATTTCAGTTTATTAAAAACATGGATGAGTTAAACCCTTTGGTCTTATACTTTTGCACTTTAAATAAAATTAATCAAATGCTCAGGAATGCACAATCTTTTCTCTGATTTATATTCATTATTCTTGCTTCTGTATGAATCTTCTCCAAAGCTAATGGAGAACTGAAATGTCTTAAAGGAGATATTTATGCTCCACCAATCCATTTATCTCATTGCGTCGCTCAACAGTAGTCCTTCGTTGCACACTATTTTGCTGGTTCGCTGTCATCTTATTAACCTTTGTGTTGCTTTTTCTCTGCTATTAGCAACACTTTCCTGACCTCTGCCTTACTGATTTCAATATATTTCCTACATCCTGACATCTAACTCGTGTGTGTGTGCTCCTTATATATTCTCTAGTACCATGTTGCCATCTGGGACTCTGTCTCACATTCAAACTTGAACAAGGTCTTTTTGTTATAAAGTAGCAAAAGCCTATAAACAGCTCTTATTCAAGTACCCAGTACTGGAATCTGCTGGTACAAAGCTAATGAATTACAGGGGGAAGCCATTAGTATAGAAGGAGACGGAGTCCTCAGAATGTCCCTGGTTCTTGTCTTTAGAGGAGGGTCTATCACCAGTACTTGACCTTTCTCAGGATCTGTGAGAATTTCCTAGAAGTCACTTTCAAAGTCTTCCAGTATAATAATCAAGACATAGGATAGAAAATAAGCATAAGCAAGACTTAGATGAGGGGCACTTCGAGAAAGGAAAGGTATTTTGTGTATGAAAGTTCACTTTTAAATTATCTAGTGGAATTACCTTTTAAGAGGGAATTTTTACCATGCAATTTCACCTAATTATCTTGCTTAAACATAGGGCCCAAATTCACTTATCCAGAATCTCCAATGTTCATTTTAAGTGTGAAAATGAGCAGCAAGAAAGTAAATTCATTAGTAGAAACTGAATAATTGTCCCCTAATTTTTTGTATTATGCATCATTTTGGACACATGGGGCAGTTCCCTTTCCTTCTAATTGTATTCCTTCTTAAATATTGTGCTAATGATTTCTTATTTAGTAACTTACACCAAATTGAGTAACTTCCAGCCATTGTTATTGTTCTTAGAAGATTTTAAAAATTATTTTATTGCTACTTAGAGACTATAGATATTCAAGTTTACCTTTTCCTCAGCATTGACTTTTTCTTTCCTTCATGTTAGAAATTAAACCTATCTGCATTCCTAGTAACTGACAGGATTTTAATGAAAGTCAGTATGTCTGGCTGTCCCTCATGCATAAGGTTTTTGCTTGATGTTGGCTGTTCAACAATAACTTCCAGTAAATTTGCCACACAGAATTACTGATTACTAATGCCACTGTTTTAAAATTTCCTACAACGGTCCTTCTCCTTTGTGACTTTTCCTGATCATATTTTGTATTTGTGAATCACTTGGATTGAGCAACAGTGCTTAGAAAGCCTTAAGCTGCAAAACTAATAAATATAGTTTAGGTACTGAAAATTAGATTCAGGTACCAGAAACTAGATTCTAGTACCAGGTTCTCTTAATATCCAGACTTGCTCTTCCCATACTGTCTAAGCTTTATAGTGGTGCTGACAGTAATACAAAGGGTCTGGTAGCCTTCAGGTGAGCCCTACCCTATCTTCTGGGGAAATCTCTGTAGTTGCTTTGTTGTTCTACCCACCAAGCTTCCACTTCCCTATTTTGATGCAGCACTTCTTTTGAGAGTCTCTCATTTCTTATGATCCTGATGGAGCCATCATTCAAGCCGTTGCCACCTGCAGTCAAAGATTAAGCATGCAGCCCAAGCAAGATTCCCTTGCTCCTAAATAAGAATCTTGAACAGTGAGAATCAAAGATAGAAAACAATTGGAACAGCATTTTCCTTTAAAACGATTATCCATTGGTTTATATTACTTAGTGCTCAGAACTTCCCTGGTTCCTATCTTTATAGAGCCATGTTGCAAAGTCTCCCTGTGATTCTGAATCATGCAATGTGCCTTAATGTGTTCCTTTCCTTTTTGCTTAAGAGGAAATTCTAAGTTGGCTTAAATTTCTGTTGCTTGTAACCAAAGGATTATAACAGAATCAGGTAGGCTAATATACTAGAATTATTTTTCCTTCTAGTAACAAGGTTGTTTGCTTTGTTGGGTTAAGGGCGCCATCAGCTAAATTCTATTTTGATATTTCTGTATCTTTACAATTAAGATGGATAATGATTCAGAAGTTCAGGGAGGATGATGCTTCTGTAGATATCTGTTGGATACTTCTCATTTTCATTGTCACACAGCTTGCAGGTTGGGTTCCTATGGGGCCTCTTCCACTGTAGCTGGCATGTGTCTTGGCTGATGGAAGTCCTTTGCTGACACCCTTACTCTCTCCCTTGTGCTTCTCCATGAATCTCTGCTCCGATCATTCCTATTGTTGCCAGCCAAGCTTGTCCTAGCTCCATGTCCCCTCTCCAATGCAGGGAAACTTTCAGCATGGCTTGCATGGTATTTGTTATTTGATGAAAGGGCTTGACATTCCTCTAGAATTGACCTGTCATTTGCTCTTTGATAAAACTCTTTCAAAGGCGGCAGAGCAGAGGACTCTTTATATGGAGGCCAATTCACCCAATTTCAGTTTCATTTTCTTTGTAAGTGTTGGCTCTACTCAAGAATCTGTTAGAAAGTTTTTGTATCTCTAACAAATATGAGCACAGCCATTTTTTTTTTTTTCTCTATGGCAAACATGCTTATCCTGAATGATGACATGTCCAGGATAGGCTTTAAAAGTCCCTGTGTTCCTTCAGATTTTGTGCAGCATTTTATGATGTATACTTGTATAAGAAAGAATCATAGACTTTATCAGATCCTTAGCATCTCCTGACTCTTAAAACGAGCAAAAAGACTGTCTACAAGCTTGACTTCTTTCCTAGGCTCTAGAAGGTTCATTGTCTGAGTCTGTACTGGGAATGAATGAATCGATGTCCAGACCTGTTGACACTCTAAAATAATTCAAATAGAGCTGGGAAGCCATATTCTGAGAGAACACACACTGGGTCTCTGTTTTGCTGACAACTCAAATCAAGTACCAGGAAGATGTAGGTAAATTACCTGGGGCAATCACGACATTCTTATCCCTGGTGCCTCTCAAACATATTAGGAAGCATTAGGATCTTGTGCTTGGTTTTGCCAAGTGCAAGCACCAAGAAGCATGGAATTGCTAATTAACTCACCCAAGTTATATAAAAAAATTAAATTTCCCCACCTTTACAGAGCAGGCACCTTACCTGTTTGCCATACGAGGGATGGATTTGTGTTTATATACGTTCTCCTCTGCATCAATATTCTTCGATTAAAAATGCAAAAGATTTGAAGTTGGAGGGACTGAAATCACCAATTTAATGGTTGTGTGACCTTGGGTGAATCACATAATCTCTCTGAGCCTCAATTCCTTAGTCTGTAAAATGGGGGTAATAACACCATCTAAACAAGATTGTTCTGAGCATCAAATGAAATTGTGCATATAAAGTATCTTCCTGAGTTATTAACAATAGATGTTGTATTATACATTTTGAATTGATAAGTCAAGACTAAAGGCTGGTATTGAATTGTGAATCTAAGACCTTCTCTTTTCTGAACTAACAAACATAACCACAATGCCAAATTTACTGATTGTTGGCCCCTGCTGCTTGGCTTATAAATCAGCTTTTCAATTGTATACATATTTCTGTTTTTCAACGATGAGTGCATTTGAAATCCAATAGATAGAAATCTCCCTCTGAGTCAGAAATGGATTTTTAAAGTAAGGGAGCTGCACATTTTAGCTGTACTTCTTTTTTTTTTTCCCAGTCTTAGTTTCAAAAGTCATTAATTTCTAGCAAATCACCTACTGTATCTTCTTCTAAAGGAAAAAGGAAAGTGAGAATCACTGGGCATCGGGAGCATGCCAGGTTGTGTTTGTGCTCAGCATCTTTCCTGAGCACTCTCTTTCTATCTTCATCCTACCACTCATGCTCTCCACTAAGACTGCTCTCAAAGAACCCTATCTTCTTCTTTCTGTCCCCGCTCTATAGATGTAAAACAAAGAGAAATGAGAATGCCTGCAAAAAAAGGGAATACCTACCCTAACATCCACAAATCTTGAGGTCAATGAGATAGCTGAAGTAACAGCACTTCAAAAAGAGCCCCATCAAAGAGCCTTGTTTGCCTGTTTTAAATAAGACTTGAATTCGTTTGTAAAATTTGTTCAGGATTGCTGCACTGGCATCCCTGTCCTATTGCTATTGAGCTGTAGGAGCTTAGGTGAGTCCCTTAACCTCTCCGAGTTAGAATGTCTTACTCTATACTAGAACATTGGCCCATGTAGGGTCTAAATCTTTCAGAAGACTTCAAGTCATTGGATTCTGGCTCTTTGCTTATGTGACTATTGTATAAAGAACGTGCATGGCCTTGGTTTACCATCTAGGGGCTCAGTCAGTCCTGCAGTCCTTAAACTTCTTTCTTCTCTTTCACATGGGAACAAAGATATTGTGATGTAAGGGATGTTTGTAGCACACTTGGAAGAGAGCTTTATATTTTCTACACTGTTGGTTGTAATAGAAAATAGAAAACCAATAGAAAAATTTTTGAAAGTTTAGGAATTTCAAACAAATGCTTATAGAACTTAGAATTGATATCTCAGTGTACATGTTTAGTGAAAATACTACCTATTCATCATTCTTTCTTGATTACCTGCCCACCCCCACCAAAAATTTTAAAAGACAGAGATTACAACTCTTACTTTAGCAAAGCTAAATTCTTTTGATAATGACTTTTCTTGAAAAGTAGGGCCCTACCAAGATAAGAAAGAAGTACCTCTGATTATTCCAGGATATGGGCCCATGACCACAAGCCATGGAAATTTTCTTAGTTATGCTATTCTTATTTTGTTCCCTGTATTTTAAAAGTACAAATAACCTGATTAACTGGCATAGACCTCTTGATGCTCCAAACATGTGGAAAGAATTCAGAATAGGATGAAAGGGATTTTTCAGGTCTTCTTCCATTTACAAGGTGGATATTTGGCTAAATTAGATAACTATCTAAATATAACACATGTATAGTTATTCTTGTAAACATACTTCTGCACCTCAACAATATCTTAGCTTGCTGTAGAATTCTTTCATCTTCCAGTTGTCTTGGCTTTGCATCTTGAATATGGTATTTCAGCGGTGGATAGTCCTCTGTTAACGTTAAAGATTTTGTCAGTAAGTACCAATCCCTAGGATGCTGTTTCAACTTTTACACTAGCTTTGTGACCTGAATGTGAGAAAATATCTGATTCAATACAAATCCACTCCAGTCCCCCCTGGGAGGACCACTGGAGTAACCATACTGATGGCAAGTTGGGCAGAACATCTTAAAAAAGGAAGAACAGAGCTCCTTCAATTACACCATTCATGGTGTTCCATCTGATCATTAAAGCTTTTGATAGTTCTCTTGTCTATAGCTTACAGCCTATCCTGTTTTGCCAATTATTTCCCCTTCTCTCTGTTTTTGGAAATAAAATTAAAAACATGTAATTTTTTTTAACTTAAATACTTTTATGTCTAAAACAAGGGATAGTGAATATACTACTGAGACAGTGGTTTAATGGTCAAGTGTATGGGCTAGGACATCTGACAGTCTAGATTTAAATCCTAGCTTTGACTTCTGTAAAATGGAGATGATGATAACAGTTCCCCATGGTACTATAGTGAGGATTAAATGAGATAGTACATGCAAAGCTCTTGAACAGGACCTAGCATATAGTTACTGTTCAAAAATGTTAATTATTAATAGAAGAGTATGAATTTATCATAAGAGGGGAGATTACCACACAGTTTACCTGTTTATCATTAGGCTTTACTTCTCTATGTACAAGAAATTACTGATGGTCTGCCATAATAAATAGAGGATTTTGTGATGATATTTTAAAAGATAATTCCAGTTACTTGAGCTGGAAAAGACCCTGGCCAGGGCTGGGGCTATGCTATGCATTAATGAGGAGTTATTGCAGAATGTGTGCAGCATTCTATTAATTTTGATGGTGCAGGCATATAAAATAATCAGATGGCTTTGAAATATCCTAAAGCCATTACATTTTGTCTTGTGAGGGTGACTTTTGCTAAAACCTTAAATATTTTGCCACATCTGAGTGATCCGGTCACTCTTATGACTTGGTCAGCAGATAAAAATTCTTCCTATATAAAAGATATTTCTCAAATGGTGAAAACTGCCTCAGTACTGACATACTGCTGTTTTAGCTCGTTTCATTCCCCTTTAATCTGTTCTTTTCATTCAATGTGACTAAAAAGCATTGAAATTTGTTCTTATAGATCTCTTTACCAAAACTAAATAAATTAGACATTTAATCTTCTTTGTATAAAAGTAGATGCAATAGAAGGGATAAATGAGATTTTTAAGTCCCCATTTTATTATGACATTATTCCAGCAATATTGCTGTTAGCTGTATTGATCACAGCTGACTTTGTGGCTGTGTGTTGACCACATAATGTAATCTAGAGGGCATTTCAGATTTTAAAAGACTATCCAGAGAACCCTAGTTAAAGCTGTTGATGCTACATGACAGCCGCTATTATTCCAGTGCCAGCCAAATATAAAAGAACATTAATATTCATTAGTAATGTTACAGCTGATGACTCCTTGACAACACTGTAGTGGTTGGAATCGATATTTCAGACAGTGTGTTGGAATATTCACACAAGCCCTGACTGACACAATGCATTAAGGAAGCCCAGTAACAACAAAGAAAAAAATAAATATTTGTGTATGTGTTAGATTAGGTAAATAAACATTTTGGAAATATAATACAGTTGATAGGACCAAGCACTATGCAAGGAGTGATTAATTTTTGACTGAATTAAAAAGGGAAATCACTGTGGTGGAAATCTGGAACCGATTTCAATGTCTAAATCTGAGAACACAAGTTCAATGTCATTGTTTCAATTTCTACAAGTTAGGCTTTGTGCCATTAATGTGTCTGTAGAGGCAATTGTAAGAATGAAATGCGACAAGTCAAATGAAAGGGAGCACAGTAGTAGGGGCATGGAGTTAACACCCTCTGAGTACCTAATAAAGCGACACCCCACACTGGGCTTTCGTATTTGCTATGTCATCTCATCTGTTAGGCAGGTGGCTTCCTCTCTATTTTAGACATGAAGAAATCAAGGGCAAGAGAGAGTTTAAGTGGTTTGGACACAGCTGGACAATGAGCAACCCTAGTGTTAGGATTTGAATCCAAGTCTGGTCTTCTCTGAGCTACAATGAAGTGCTTCTGGAGTCTCTTGAAGATGGAAAACTGGTGGTTTTTATTGGTGTTGAAGCAGGGGAGAAGGCCTGGGACCTGCTTTGCATGAGTTTTACTATTTCATGATGATAAGACTAAGATGCCCAAAGCATTTAATGTGTAAATCCAAGGGGCCAACCACAGTATAATAAAAAAATAATAATGCTTTGTGTTCTGAAAAGATGAAGCTATAACCCCCTTCCCTTTCCCTTTACTGCTTTTGTAAACATGACGTGTGGGGGAGTGCGGGGGATGGGGAATCATCCTTTGTTTATTGTTTTGTCGGGGACTCAAATTATTCCACTCCTGAATAAATGGAAGAAGAGATTTCTTAATGTAGTTTACATTTCTAGTTCTGTATGATTGGACTGTTACTAAAAGAAATTTATTTTATATTCATATTGAAGTCATTATGACTTGACGTGATTTTTCTATCATTTATTTTACTATGCTTTGTTAAACTGCCTAAAGCATTTGTCATAAGAAGATGCTAATCCCAAAAAGTGTAAGCCTGTTCTCTTGTTCAAGATAATGCATTTTCATTTTATCTTTCAATAATTAGCGATGCTATGTGCAAAGCGCAATTCCTATGTTTACCTTAAGAAATGATTGAAAGTGAGCAAGCTATGCAAGTATTGCAAAAGTTTAAAACTTGTAAGAAACATCTCAAAATACTGAAAGTTGAGAACTTGTGTTTCCTTTAACTTACTCCAAGTTTAAAAGTCTACAGGTGGTATAGTTCTTGACATTATTAGTGAGAGAATAGTATATGTGTTTGCTGTTAGTAATTTCCGTATTGTTACATAGTTGACAAATTAATTGAATCAAAAGATTCAATTGTATTTCCCTGGCAACCTGTAAGGAGTCTAATGTTCTCCCCATCAGGCACTCATGCTCTTTGAGTTTTTCCAGAAGAGGGGATTGACTTGCTGATCACGTTACATGCCCCTACGCATGTAAAGGTAGAATAATAACCCTTATATTTGTACAGCATTTTATTCATTACAGATCACATGCACAGAGCTAATCTAATTTGTTCCTCACATCATCCACCTAAGAGTATGAACCTTATTGTTCTCATTTCACAGAAGCAGAACATAAAACCAAAGGCACTATTTGGGGTCTGCCACTTCTTAAACTCTGGGACCTTTAGTAAACTTTATTTTAGTCTCTGTGAAACCTCAGTTGCCTTATTTTGAAATAATTTCTACCTCATGGGGATAGTTCTGATAATTCAGTGCAAAAACCTGATTTAAGAGGATGGAACAGTAGCTGAAACAAATAAGACATTAAATGTTTTTCTTGTTTATTAATTCAAGAAATATTTATTGAACAGCTATTTGTAAGGCAATTCTCCAAGTGCAAAGACAGTGAACAGAGTTTCTGTCTTTGTGGAAATTATAGTTCAGTGGGGAGTTAAGAGGTAGGTAGAGTCAGGACTTGATTTCCAGTCTTTTTACTCGAAATACAGTGGGTGGGTTAGCAAATGGATGGACAGGCTAAGAAATAACACATTCATACATATATATATACACACACACACTCTCATATACTCATATACATATATTCATATGCAGGTTTATGATGTTTCCTGGTATATGTGTGTATATATATCCACATGCTAAGGGCACAGTTTTCTCTAGCACATACTGACCCATGTGAACTGATGGGGTTAGGAAGTAGTGAGTGAATGATAAAGTCAGCCTCCATGTTTTCCATCAGTAA
This sequence comes from Choloepus didactylus, assembly GCF_015220235.1. Classification (NCBI taxonomy): domain Eukaryota; kingdom Metazoa; phylum Chordata; class Mammalia; order Pilosa; family Megalonychidae; genus Choloepus; species Choloepus didactylus. The sequence continues at coordinate 48,163,759 of NC_051321.1, forward strand.
TGTGAGAGGTGCTCAGTGTCTTCACTTGGAAAGGATCAAGCCATAAACCTCTGAGTTCTTCCGTCATTCTCCGTTGTCTGATTCTCTCCTGATTTTTTAAAAATCAGATTGAAGTGTAAATGAAGATGCCTGTTGCCAAAATGAATTGCAGTGTGTCTGGGATGTTAATTTTTAGGGGAACAAACCAGATGAATTGTTATAATTTCATCTCATGCAGGGAACTCAGGGTGTGTTGTGGCAATGGCATGTGTATGTTACATTCACAGGCATAGTTTCTGGAAATGTTTATATAAACCTTTCTGCTTTTTATGATTATATTTTGAATTAATCACAGTGTATACATAACTCTGATCTTAGAAACTATGATAAAATACTCCTGGTGTCTTCTAGTAGCAAAGAGCAAAATGGAGAATTTTAAAAATACTTGCTTGCAGAATCTGAATTTTATGTTTTGCAATTCTGTGGGATTTGAGCCATGCTTACTGAGATGTCCCTAGTATATCTTCCTCTAATCCCACTTACCACTTCTATTTTGTGTTTTTTAGGTCAACTCCATCATCTTGAGTGATAAGGACTAAATATACAAATATATCACTAAATATTCTGATAACTTCATTCTGGCCAAAGCAGGTCTGTCTTTGTTATTCAGAGAATGGAAACAAGCATGTGAGTCCTCTCCATGTGTCAGACACTTTCAAGTATATTATCTTCATTTAATCCCCACAACTTTGTGAAATCAAGGATATTATGCTCATATGAGAAAACTGAGGTCAGGCAGAATAAATGAATAAATAGCTTTCCTAATTTGTTTACTTGCATTTGGTATATGGCAGAACATGCATAGAAACTTTGATCTGATTATTTCCAAACTACACCATACCCCACAGTCATTCAGTCATTAGACATTCTCCCTCCCCCGTCCCCCTCCCCTCCCCTTCCCCTCCCCCTCCCTCTCCCCCTCCCTCTCCCTCTCCCTCTCCCTCTCTCTCACTCACATAGAGACACACACAGTTTAGCTATTTCTGGTTGAATACTAATAATTACAATTATTGATCACAAATGTGATGAAACAGGGTCAGTGTCAGAGTCTGCATTTTCTAGATGATTTCTCTCATGTCCTTACCTGGGGAGTTGTGTTCAAATTGTTTTTGTCTTCTTCTGAATCATTATCTGATGCCCAGCGCTAGGAGCCGTGGTGTAGAATGATGAGGTTGGCTTCGGTAGCAGGTGCAGTTCATGCAGGAGCTGACTAGAGGCACAAAGAGCTGGTAAGTGCCAATTCCTCTCTGGTCCTCTGTCTTCTGGTAACACTCACCAGCCTGTTGCTGAAATATCATGTTACTACAATAATGACATTGGGGGTGAAAGACTGATGGAGAGACCAGAATAAAACTGTAGCTATACATTTTCCAAAAGGGGACATCAGGGAAAGGAGTCTAGATCATTGGCCAGATCAACTTTTATTTTAAGTGCCTTTAGACTTAGGTTTAATAATAGGAAATAGTTACAGGTAAGACAAAAGGTGGAGCTTGTCTTACCCATTTGGCTTAAACCATCCTTGGATTTCTTTTTGTTGTTTTAAGTCATAATGAGCCAAATGATGCTACACTGAAAAACAAACTACAAAAGTATTTCCATCTCTTTATTTCCTACCAAAGTAGTGCCACAAAATATCTTGGTATATTTTGATCCTACCTCTACCTAAAGGTGGGATTCTCTAATTTTCTGAATTGTGTCCAGTGCTCAGAAAAAGTATGGAATCACTCAAGTGACTAAGGGAGTTTATGACAGAGGTGTTGCCCACTAACTAAAGCTCCCTTAATTTAGAGAATTTATTATGTCAGGGCAGATGTTAATACCTTTGTCACTGCCTTAAGGGCAGAAAATATGGACCCATGGTAATATCATCAACATTTTCTTGCACTTTATTTGAAAAACAAATGTGCAGGGTGATCCGTTTTAAAAAAACAGGAGCAACTCTTATACTAGGGGACTTCAAAATCAAGATTTGCAAATGTTGCATGTTTTTCTTCTCTCTTGCAGATAAGAGGATTAGGCTGTATATTGTTTAGAAAAACAAAAGACATTGATCGTAGTCTGATAATCCTTATGGAAAAATCATTACCCAGCTTCATTTCTCATGTGTAGAGCTCCAGGGAGGTTCTTTAACACACATCCATACTAAGGTCTGATGTATTTTTCAATTTAATTTAACAAGTCTGTGATGAACTTTGTAGAACTCCATCTGCTAAGGCTGTTCAATTTGGAAGACAAGAAAAGAAGTTCTTGGTTTTCAATGTAATTGAATAGAAACCTCAGGTTTTATGATTTCATTATAGTAGGAAAACTCCAATTTATTTATGTGCTGATTACAGTATTAACATGCAGTATATAATAAATAATAATTAAAATCTAATTGTCATGGGCACCTGAAACTCAGAGCTAGAGCTCGGCAGATATGAATGTCAGTATTAGTGCATACAGCCACTGTTAAAAAAAAAAAAAAATGCTGAAAAAGAGCCCAGACTTCGATTAGTGATATGAATGAAGCAGGTCTGGTTAAGACCTGGGCAAACCGGGCCAAAGGGTAAAGGTCGAAACTGACTGTATTTTAAAACTTCAACTTCCATATGACGCCAAGGGAAGAGATGTCTATTTGGTACAGGATCTATATTTTCTAAACAGTACAACTCTACAGTCGGTTTGTTCAAACACCACAATTACATGGAACTTTGCATAGGAAGTGAGATACGGTAGGTTAGTATACGCTAGAGTGAAATAGTGACACATCCCAAAGTAATTTGGGCAGATAATAAAGAATATATTTACAGCCTCCCCGCCACCCCCAGCCCCGAGGAACTGGGGGAAGGTGCAGAAGTGTTGGACTTCCTCACCTGGACTGGTGTTGATGTTGTCACAAACATTGGGACTGGCAGTTTGATGTGCTGAGCCCTTGATCATGGGACTTGCCCTTATGAAGCTGGTCACTGTGCATATAATTGTGCCTAAGAGTTTCCCCCGAGTACCTCTTTGTTACTCAGATGTGGCCCTCTCTCTCTCTAACTGAACCACCTTGACACGTGAACTCACTGCCCTCCCCTCTACGTGGGACCTGACTCCCAGGGGTGTAAATCTCCCTGGCAACGCAGGATATGACTCCCGGGGATGAATCTGGACCAGGCATCATGGGATTGAGAATATCTTCTTGACCAAAAGGGGGGTGCAAAATGAGATGAAATACTTTCAGTGGCTGAGAGATTTCAAATGGAGTCGAGAGGTCACTCTGGCAGACATTCTTATGCACTATATAGATAACACCTCTTAGAGTTTTAATGTATTGGAATAGCTAGAAGTAAATACCTGAAACTACCAAACTCCAATCCAGCAGTCTGGACTCCTGAAGACGATTATATAATAATGTAGATTACAAGGGGTGACAGTGTGATTGTGAAAACCTTGTGGATCACACCCCCTTTATCTAGTGTATGGATGGATGAGTAGAAAAATGGGGATAAAAACTAAATGACAAATAGGGTGGGATAGGGATATGGTTTGGGTGTTCTTTTTTCACTTTCATTTTTTATTCTTGTTCTAATTCTTTCTGATGTAAGGAAGATGTTCAGAAATAGATTGTGGTGATGAACACATAACTATATGATCATACTGTGAACAGTTGATTATAGACCATGAATGATTGTATGTTATGTGAATATATTTCAATAAAACTGAACTTAAAAATAAAATCTAATTGTCATGGGGAAACATGTAATCACCATTTAATAACATTATTAAAGGAACTTGATTAAATACTCCCTTCCCATAACTTAACTAAAGCCAAACTTAAGTTAATAAAACTTGTAAAGTTATAAGTCTGCTGCAGATGTTTCAAGGATGTGTGTGTATACACTAATTAAACTCAGTTGAAAGATGATAGAGAAAAGATGATAGATATTATTAAACTCAGATCAGCCCAACAAAAACAATTGTTAAGATCGATTGTTGTAGAAAATAAGAAACCATTGCCAAGAAGAGGTGGAAGTATGCTTGGTATGTATGAACTAAGTTATATTTGATGTTTTACCCTGCATTTTGTAATGGGTGAGTTCTGCAGTGGGAGACAGACTTCACTTGGCAACAATATTGTAGGTGTGTAAATTCTTAAGCATTATTGTTTTTTTTTTTTGCTTAGCAGGTCTGCAATTTTAATTATCTTTTTCAAAAAATGACTTGAATAATCAAATTTTTAGAGTGTTGAATATTTAAGTAAACTAATTTTACATTTCCTGTGTCATGACGTTCGGTTTGCTGAAGCTGCCATTATGCAAAATACCAGAAATGGATTGGCTTTTATAAAGGGGGTTTATTAGTTTACAAATTTACAGTTCAAACCCCATGAAAATGTCCAGATTAAGGCATCAACAAGAGGATACCTTCACTGAAGGAAGGCCAATGGAGTCCGGAACACTGCTGTCATCTGGGAAGGCACGTGACCAGCATCTCTTGGTCCTTTGCTCCCAATTCCTGGTTTCAAAATGTCTCTGGGCTTCTGTCTTCACTCCTCTCAGCTCCTGTTTGTCCTTGCTTCTTTCTCCCAGGGCATTTCTCACTAAGCATCCAGGGTCTTCTCTCAGCTTCTCCAGGGCAAACTCGAGGCTACATCTCTTGGCCTAGCACCTCCAAATGTCCTTCTGTCTGCATCTCCAAGCATCAGTGTGTGTCAGTTCTTGAGCCCTCTTAAGTACTCCAGTGAACTAATCAAGAACCACCCTGAATGGGCGGGGCCACACCTCCATGGTAATAATATATTCAGAGTTCTCACCCACAGTTGAGTGGGTCACATCTCCATGTAGACACTCAATCAAAAGTTTCCACCCCATAGGATTGGATTAAAAGTTCATGGCTCTTCTGGGGTCCATAATAGTTTCAAACCAGCACACATGATTAAGTTATTTTTGCTTTGCAGTTAGAGAGGTCATTAGTAAATAATCTTTGCATGTGTCTATACAGTTGAATACTAATGTAAAATAGAGTTAAAATATTATGTACTTTTCCATGTATTGTACTGTTCTTAGCAGAATATTTCAGACTTTTCCTTATAGTTTAACAATAACCTGAAATATGTTATTTATTATACGGTGGTACAATCTTTGGGCATAGGATGTTGGTAGACTCTTTTAGCCCATATGTTGCTCCTGATGTAAAGGGAGACCTGTTGTAGTGATAGATCAGCCCTGAAAGCATCATCAATTATGCACCAAGCTTCAGGAATGTTTTGTAACAACCCAACTAATTTCACTGGATTTTACTTATTAAAAACTCAATTTTAAGGAAAGACTGATAGACTACACTGAAATTCAGAATTTCTGTTCACCAAAAGTCACAATTAAGAGAATGAAAAGGCAACTCACAAGAGTGTGAGAAGATATTGTGCTGCTTGCTTCCCACAAAGGACTTATTAAAGAATTCGTAAATAAGCCCTACAAGTCACAAAGAAAAAATAACCCAATAATAAATGAGTAAAAAATTTAAATAAATACTCTATTAAAAAAAAAAAAAAAAAAAGGATGTCCAGACGGCCAATAAGCATATGAAATGCTGGTTAACCTTATTAGTCATCATGGAAATAGAGGTTGAAACCACAGCAGAATATCAATAACACCACAATGGCTAGAATGAGAAAGACTGCCAGTACCAGCTGTTGGTACAGATGTGGAGCAACTGGGACTCTCATACATTGCTGACGGGAGTGTAAATTGTTGCATCTCCTTTTAGAAACTAATTGGCAATATCTGTTAAAGCTGAACAGAAATGCATATATATCTATACCAAAGATCATAAACAAGACTCTTCATAGCAGCTTTATTTATAATAGCCTAAAACTGGAAACAGTTCAAATGTCTGTGAATGGTAGTAAAAGATATAAATTATGAAATTTATGTTATACCACATGCCATCATACAGCAATGAAAATAAATGAATTATTATTAGGTGCAACAACACAGATGGACTCAAAAATAGAATAATGATCAAAAAGGTCAAACATAAAATAATAAATACACCTCATCAGATTCTATTTAAACAAGTACTAAGATAGACAAAACTAATCTAAGTGGCTAGTAAAGTCAGGATAGGGATTAACTTTGGGAAAAAGGATGGGAGGAGTGATGGGGCACAACGGGGGCTTCTCTCATCCCGTTTATTTTTCTATTTCTTGGGCTGAGAGGTAGTTACATGAATGTGTTCACTGTTTGAAAAGTCATTGAGCTATACCCTTATATATGTACCCTTTTGCATGAATGCTATGCTTCTAAAAAATCACTAAGAAAAGACAGTTAATCACAAATAATTAAAATGTGGGTGTGCATGGCTCCAGAACCACTATCCAAGTAGAATATCTACTATCTTGTTTTTAGTTCAAGGAAAGGTAAGGAGTTTATTCCAAAATTTAAAGGCAAGGCATGGTAAGTGTGCATCTGACAAAGCCATGACGTGGCTTCCAAAGACATCAGACAGTTCAAATTTGCAGAGCCTTGAAGTTGTGGCAAAGTGGTGGATGCTGATGCCACAGCTTCTAGGCATTTGCACAGGTCAATGAGGAGGATTTTAAATGTAGATGAATCTGGTCTGTGTGAAGAAAAGATGGTCGAGAGTTTTACATCAACAGGGATAATGGTGTTCTCAGATTTTAAAGCTTCAGAAAATTGACTTAAACTTGTATTTGGTGGAAATTTATTCTGGGACTTTTAAGTCTAGGCTCTTTGGACTTAGGAACAAATCTGTGTTCTCAATTTCAGCCCTATTGGTATTTGGTGTTGGATACTTCTCTGCTGTGGGAGGATGTTTTGTGCATTGTGGCATGTTCAGTAACATCCTTGGTCTGTGTCCACTAGCAACCTCCCCTTCCCCCAAGTTGTGACAACCAAAAATGTCTCCAGGCATTGCCAACTGTTTCCTGGCTGGCAAAATCGCTTTCTTCCCCTCACCACCCTCCCACCCCCACATTGAGAGCCATTGGAATAAATGGATTTATATACCAATAAGCAAAGCAAGAAATAATTTGATCTAATATGTTCAATTATGCACATTTTATATAAAGCATGTATAAAGTGTTTAGATTATATTAATGATCCAGGAGGATAAAATAGGAAATAAACAGTTTTGTTCACAAGTTGCTTGAAGACAGTATAATTTGTATTACTAATATACTTTCATTTCTAATAGACCCAAGTTATACTTAAATTTTAAGTGGACCATTTTTGCCGATAAATAATTATCAGTATACAACGTATAGAGTGGATAAATTGTGGGATATCCATATGATGAATATAATTCATGGTTGTTCATAGTAGGAAACTTATATTGAGATGCTGGTGAAATTTCAGTGCTATTCAACCCGAAAAAGTCTTGTTCATTTGTATGAAATTAACAGCTATTATGAAGTTCTTATTTCATCTGGCTGTTTCAAAATGACATGTGATGCCACTTCAAGTATGTTGCTAAACTGTCCTTATCTGTCTCCTCTTCTATTGAATTGTAATGTTGTGATCTATGTCATAGTGTTATGCTCATCATGTAATGAATATTCAAATATGCAGTAGAGAACACACCCAAATTCCAATGACAGTGAATTCTGAGAGGGGAAAAGAAGCAGGGAAAAGACACAGAAAAATGAATACCCAGAATTGGGTATAGACTTGGTCCTAGGAATGATGTACCCATAACTGGCCTGAAGCACTATCTAGCCACATCTTTTTTCAGGTCAGCAAAAACCTGTATTGACTGTTGATTTTGTTATTTATTCAGCAAAAATTTTTTGCTATTATGAGCTCAGTGTCATTATAGGCACTGGGAATGTAGGAATGAATAGAGGAAGTCCATGCATTCATTGAGGTTACATTCCAGTGGGAGAAATAGATAGTAAACAGATACACAAAAATAAATTATGGATTGATGAAAGAACTATTGAAGGCACCTAGGGGATCTTACTTTAGAAGGGACAGGTTGTTTGAATCAAGACCTAAATTGTGAAAGGGTCTAGCTTACGAAGATCAGAGAGAAGGGTAGGTCAGGGTAGGATAACAACAAGTTTAGAGGCCTAGAGTTGGGAATGCACTTGGCTTCTGAGAAGAAAAAGAAAGCAGTTGGCTTAGAATAGTGTAACTACTGCTAGAATGTCACATGAGATGAAGTAGAATTGGGTTTCTCAACCTTGGCACTACTTCAGTTTTGGGCCAGGTAATTCTCTGTGGGAATTTTCACACTACTTACATTTGGGCCAGATAATTTGCTGTGGGAACTTTCCTGTGCATTGTGGGATGTTGAGAAGCATCCTCTGAATGACAGTAGCATCCCCCTTCCTCCAGTCCTAACTGTACAAGGGTATGCACAGGGCCAAATCATGCAAGATCTTTCAGGCCATGGTATACAGTTTTATTCTTGGTAAAATGTGATGCTATTAGAGTGTCTTAAGTAGGAAAGTGGCATTATTTGACTGATTTAAAGATTAATTCAGTGTGGTTGACATGGAGAATAGATGAAAAGGCAATACAGATGGGTTTGGGAAGGCCAGTAGGAGGCTATTGCAGGAATCCAGGTGGTGGGTGATGATGGCTTGAACTGGGGTAGCAGTAGTGCAGCTAGAGAGTAGATACTGAAGAATGAATACCTGAGGGAGGGTCAGCGGGCCTCACTGATGGTTTGGATCTGGTGATTGAGGAAGGGGAGGCAAAGATGACTTCGAGGGTTTTGACCTAATTAGCAAGGTAGGTGGTGGTGCCATTCACTGAGTCACTTTCTGAGTGGATGGGGTTTAGGAAGAATGGCACTGAAATTCCCACATTGTTTTCCTGAACATGCTAATAACAGTTATTTAAAGTCTGTGTCTTATAACTCGAGTATCTGGCTCACTCATGGATCTGTTTCTATAATTTATTGTTTTTTCCCACTTGGGCCTGTTTCCTGGCATGCCTACTATTATTTTAATGAATTTTGACCATCACCTTTGGAAAAATTTCAGAAGGTTTGGTTAATGTTTTCTTCCTCCAGGGAGGAGTTTTCTTTCCATCTGGAAGGCTGTTACAGAAAGGGAAAGTCAATCTATCCCATTCAAGGCTTGAGCTGACCCAAGGCTGGGTTTCAGTCTTTGTAAGATCTTATCTATTTCTTGCTCACCTTTATTCCTAGGATGTAGTCCTTGAGGAATCTCAGCAGAAAGTCTGGTATGTTCACCAGAGTACTCCTACTTGGCAAGCCTTGAACAAATTCTGGAACAAATTCTTCCCTGCATTGAGTTAACTGCCTAATGTTCGTTTTTATTAGCCTTTAGCAACCGTTTTCTGCTAGGTGCTTGACTCAAATCAAACATGTCAGACTTCTCTGTTTCCACTCTCTTTGGGGTCTTGATTCCTCAGGCTTTGGCTCTCTTGTTGCCCTGACATCCGGTTCTGAAGCAACTGAAGAATTTCGAGTAGTCACATGATATCTGGAATGATCCTATTTGTCCTTTAGAAAGTTTGTCCTATCAGCAATATGAAGGGTAGATTGAGGAGGTTGAGTATAGATGCTGAGAAGCCAGAAAAATAGGTCCTTCAAATTTGGGGAATGCAGGCTGTAGATAATGAGGACCTGGATTAGAGCAATGAGCCTAACGATGTGGAAGAGGAAAGAGAAGTCAGACATACTTAGGAGGTGGATTTGAAATGATGACAAATGGAAAATTTAGCTGTCAGTAACTCTTAAGTTTTATTTATGTGTCAAAATAACAGTGAAATATTAGCTCATTAATTCGGTGTCCCTCATAATTTTAAAAGCTGGTCAAGGATGACTGACTGCCAAACAAAATAATCTACTCTTTGAAATTTCTCATGGTTCTGCTATTATTCTTGGATATAAAGATTTGAAGGGGATGCATTTTGATCTGCCTTCATAGTTCAGAATAAGAACTTAAGTTAATGCCTTTATGTAATGAAGCCATGTATCTCATAATTCAGGAGGCACTGAAAATATTTAAAACCACTATTCTGAAAGCAATTTTATATTTTATGGGAGAAATTGATCTACTCAATTTATGTAAACCCTGAACTAGGTTGGCAGTATGCAATGCATTTGAGTTATGTCACTTGTTATAAATAAATATTTGGCATTAAGAAAGGCAAAAGTGTGACTTTTTTAAGTGTCTGTTAGGGACCATGCCCTTGTGTTGAGTGCTTCATGTGTATTCTAACTTGAGCTTTTCAACAACCTTATGAGTAAAGTAGATATTTTCCATGTTTTAAAGAGTCATGTCTCAAAAAAGTTGGGATAACTTGCCTGAAATCAAACATTTAGTAGGTAGTAAAACTAGGATTGAAAACTGATACAGTTTTTCTCTTAATCTTATGCTCTTTCCATAGTAACTCAAGTCTAAGAACTTTCTTACATTTGGAGAAATGCTGGGAAGAAACAGAAGAGAATATCTTGGTCAGATTATTTAGATTTATTTGCATTTTATTCAGTGTCATTTTATAGAAAATGAAATTTAGTTTCAACTAAATACTCTCCAAGTCAAGTATTACTTTCACTTAAGAACAATACAGTGCAGTTCATTCTTTTATTAACTTCAATCCTGAGGTAATCTCATTATATACTTCCTAAACTCTAAGTATGACCTCATCTCCCAAAAGTTTAATATACCTGTTGTCATCATTGATACAGAAACAGAAAAAACAGCTATTTAAAAATAACTGCACCACTTTTCTTTTCTTCCTTTCCTGAGAATGCTAAGTTCTACTGTATGCATTAGCAAAACCGGCAGAAATCTGACCCGGATGACAAAATGACTAGATGAGTGCTCAGCTGGCTGGAAATTGATCCAGAGAAAGCGAAAGAAAGAGAGTTTACAATTTATTGTATTTCTACCTTGTTCTAGGCACTCAATGTTTAACTAACTCATTTATTCCTCACAAAAAGCCTATGAGGTACACTGTACTTGTTCAGATGATTTAGTTGCAATCCAGAGAAGTCAAATGACTTGCCCAACAACATAAATCCTGGTAAGCGGCAGTTTATTCTGAACCTGATAAAATCTTTTGTACCTAAAATGCTTCAGTATCTTGGCTGCCATAGGTTTAGTTAAGCATGAGTCATCAGTAAAACCCTGTATTACATTTAAAACAATATGTGTGTATTTCTATGTGAGGAAAATGAATATAAAACAGAATGAATAGGAGGGTTCAAGAAGTACAAGTTAATCTTTATATTCTATCAGCATTGGGAACACCATCACTACACCAGTCTAATTCTCTACCACCAAACTAAAAATTGCATGAGGAGAACAGGAACAGCCTATGATGTATACAGTTATACCGTCAATGTCTAGCATAATGACGGATATATAAATGCACAGTAAATAATTTTAAATAAAAAAAATTACCAGTATCATAAAAAAAGGCAAGAAAACCATTTAGATTACCTAGAAATTCACAGGGATAATTAGAGGAAACATGGTATCTGGAGAACAGGAAGTTGGAGTAAAATGAAGTTATACTTTAAGAGCCTATGAATGATCTTTGCATATTGACCACATTTTCTTCATATCCATGGAATGTCCAGAAAGAATAATTAGATGCCATTGTAGAATGAAAGATTTATGTCAGGTGTGGAAGAACTTTCTGTCCATTAAAGACTGTTAGCGTTGGGCAAAGAGTATGGACCCTCCTTTAGACATATATAAACTTAGAGTTTATTTTAATTTAGGCAAACTTAATGAGGTTATAATTAGAAGCCCAACATGGGTAAGGACCATGTTTATTTTGCTGACTATTGAGCCTACCTATAGAGCATAGCACATTGCCTGGCACATTGTTGGCACTTGATATATATTAAATGAAGGAATGAAAATAAGCACATGGAATAAATGATCCCTCAAATTTTCTTTCAACCTTATGATTGATATAAAAGGTAAAGGTTCTTAATTTTGTTTTTGTTTTTTTGTAATATTGGATTTTCACTAAATTGTTGGGCCACATGATCCATACCTGAAATTAGTTGTTGAAATTGCCTTGGAATGAAGTATTGTGAGTTCTTTCTAATGAACCAAAGTATGCTTTAAAAAAAAATACAGAATTTGGCCCTGGAGAGAGAACACATTTGAATTCTCTCCTAAGCTCTACCCTTTGCTCAGCTGATTGAGTTCACTTCTCTTTGCCTCTAACTTTTTTATTCTGTAGGAATTCTAATTTTACAAATAACTGATATCTCTAAAATGGAAAAGATCAATTAGATCTGTAAAATGCTTTGTGCCTCTTTAAGAGAGTTCTCTATACATAGAATTTGGTGATTAATTAGTCATTTCAGTAATATAAATGAAAGTGGTATGAATAATTTTTTTAAGTTGCTCTTTTTATATTCCTCTGCATTTTCTATAAAGCTGTGAAATCCTTTAGGGCCCTTTGGTATGCAAAATACCATAACTGTTTTTTTTTTTTTTTCTTTGTAATCATTTAATTAATACACTTCTATTCTGATGCTTCAAGGAAGGCAGAAAAATTAGCCAACAAATTGGGTCTTAAGAGAGAGAGGGAGGCATTTCCAGTCCTTTATGGATTATTTTATGGTTATTTGTTGTAGAATTCACTGCTTTTTAAAAGATTCAGAAGATTTAATGGTTGTATCTGTTAATTTTGTAGGTATGGGACAATGGATAATTTCACAAATCTTTCTAATTTCACATTAGGGTTTAACATTAAACTTTGAGAAATCTTTATGTATGGCATTGAACACCATGTAGCACATTATTGTTTTTCATGTTTGGCCCATTATTCCAACTTGAGAGTATTTCTTTTTCCTTTGTCCAAACAAAACTTTAAAACCATCACACAGGTATAATGTAGACCAGTCATAAAATATCTGGGAGAATTTAACTCTGATGTTGAATAGTTTAACAGGCGGTAATTGAAAATGTTGCTTGATAAAGAAACTGATTTTTTGCCTTCATTGTGGGAATCAGAGCAATGACAAAGCAGTCAGGTAAACAGGGAGTGAATGAATTGGTCTGATTTTTCCAAGTAGATAATAATTTTGTGCAGCCTCTGCTATAGGCTTTAACTATTATTTTCAAATACTCTCTTTTTGAGTGAAATTTTGGGTATAATGAGGGGTGTTACGAATGAGTGTGCGTAAAATGTAGAGTGAAAATAATGAAAACTTGTTTATTCTGAGCCAGTTCAAATCTGAGATTTGTTTGATCTCCCCCAAATCATTTCCCTCTGCCCCAGCCTCAATCAGTTTTAGATTAGTGAAAAAACTCAGTAATTTTATTAAAATATACATCAGTGTCAATCACAGGCAATTCTGAAATGTATTGTTGCTAAGGTGATACATTCTTACCTAAATTACTTCTTTAGAAAGAAACTTTAGTGTGCTTAAGGGCTGACTGTTCTTGGGTTATTACTTCATTCATTAAAAAGAGAGATAAAGAGAAAAAAAAAACATATTATTTAGGTCCTGACAACCATATTTTAAATAGTCCTATTCTTCACTGATACATTTTTATATTCAAAATAATGTCTTAATTATAAGATATTTCTAAATAGTTTTGCTCAGAATCTGCTCATGGTTTTAGTATTCTTATGAATGATTCTCACCAACCACTGAGAAGTGGGAGGTCCTATGATTCTTTTTTACCTGGCAGATGCTTTGGAATTTTTAAAAATAGTAATGTTAGGAATTAGAGACAGGAATTCAATCTTCCATCCAAATGGCGACAACAACAAAAAGCAGGCACGATGCAACCATTCTGTTGAAGGACCCTTTACTTGGTTGGGAAATGCCTCCATTTGCTGGCAAAACTGTGACTTCTTTGCCTCAACCCCTGTGAGGCCATGACAACATAATGGGAAAAACCGTGTCTGTGCTTTTTGCAGTTCAGCTCAGAGGGACTGTATATTTAAGGGCTTACCATGCACTAAGCACATCTCCGACACGTCATCTCATTGAATTACAAAAGGTTTGTTGGGTTCTTGCCCATATCTATAGATATGGAATTGCAGGGTCATAGGGTACAAAAGGCTTGTTGGGTTCTTGCCCAAATCTATAGGTATGGAGTCCATCACTCACATCTAGCGTAGAGGACTTCAATGTTTGGAGTGCTAACCATTATTTTAGATTGTTTCTTAACTATTTCTCTCCAAGATTAGCTGTAAAACTGGAGATGACTATGGTGATAACACAACTCATCACTTTGCTCTATAGATTAACAGAAGACCCCAAGGACTCCAAATCTCCTGAGGTCACTGACATAACTAGGTGATGGTAGAGCTGTGACCAGATCTTGGGTCTCCTTTCTCCAAATTGGGCAAATCCAAGATGGATGTCATTAGCTCAAAATATGAAACTGGAAAATAAATTCATGTAACACTGTCATGACTTTAAAATTGTTTTCTAATAATTGTGTCCAAAGTTCAGAAGTTAAAATAATGGTGTTTGTTTGGTTGTTATACAGAAAACTGATCATCACCTAGACAAAAGAGTGATTTAAGCCAGGAGTTGGCAAACTTTTTCTTAAGGACAAGATAGTAAAAATTTTATGTTTCATGAGCCATAGGCTCTGTTGCAACTATTCAATGCTGTCATTGTAGCAAAAAGCAGTTATAGATAATACATGACTGTGTACCAATAAAACTTTACTTATGACACTAGAATTTAAATTTTATATAATTTTCATTTGTCACAGAATATTATTCTTATGATTTTTCAAATACTTGAAAATGTAAAAACTATTCTTACCTCTTGTGCCATGCAAAAAAATAGGCAGCTTCCTGGATTTGTCCCACAGGTCATAGTTTGCCAACTTCTGATTTAAGCCCCAAATCATAGTCAGCCTCAGTAACATCCTACCATTTTTGCTCCTACATTTTTGCTCCTGCATTTTGTTTCTCTGTATGTATCTTCACACATTTGGATTCTTCATGACTACTTGCTGAAACTGAGTCTAAAATGGATAAGGGAGACAAAGGTGTTACTTGTATTTTACTCAGTATATGAGCACTATTTTTTCTCTGAACAGCTACCTATTTAAAATACCCTTCACAATCATTGTTACATATGCTCACACACAGAACTTGCTTGTTATTTTTCTGCCTTTTAAAAATAATTATTGTGGTAACATTCATATAACACAAAATTTCCACTGTAACCATTTTTAAGTGTACAATTTAGTGGTATTAGTTATATTCAGAATGTTGTACTACCATCACCACCATACATTACCCAAAATTTTCATCACCCCAAACAGAATCTGTATCCATGAAGCAATAAGTCCCCATCCTCCCTTCCAACAGGCCCCTGGTAATCTCTAATCTACTTTTTATCTATGAATTTGTTATTCTAGATGTCTTATAAAAGTGGAATCATGCAACATTTGTTCTTGTGTGTATAGCTCATTTCAATTAGCATAATGCTTTTAAGGTTCATCCATGTTGCAACATGTATCAGAATTTCATTCCTTTTTACAGCTGAATAATATTTCAATGTATATATGCACCGCATTTTGTATAGTCATTCATCTGTTGATGGGCACTTATGTTATTTCCATCTTTTTTGCTATTGTGAATAACGCGGCTATGAATATTGGTGTACAAGTATCCGACTGAATCCCTGATTTCAATTCTTTGAGGTATATACCTAGAAGTGGAATTGCAGGGTCATAGGGTAATTCTACATTTAACTTTTTAAGGAACTGTCAAAATTTTCTACAGTGGCTGCCCCATTTTACACCTCCAGTAACAGTTTCCATGGGTTCCAATTTCTCTACATCCTCATCAACACTTTTATTTTCTGTTGTTGTGAATGAAAGCCATCCTAGTGGGTGTGTAGTGTAGCAAATTGTAGACTTGATTTGCATTTCCCTAATGACTAACAATGTTGAGCATATTTTCATTTGCTTATTGTCCATTTGTGTATCTTCTTTAGAGAAATGTCTATTCATGTCCTGTGCTGTTTTTTAATTGGGTTGTTTGTCCTTTTGTTGTTGTCTGCCCCTTTTAAAATCATATTTTAAGATATTTAAATCAAGGTTTAAAAGTAAGTTTTTTCAAGAATGACTATTTGGAATTGTGTCATTAAATGGGAGAAAATAAGCCCATACTTAGCTTGTGATAAATTTCTTTTATTTGTTTGGGTCAAGTAAACCAAAGGAAGTTCCCTAAATGACTTTAAAAGAGAAGATCCAAGAAACGTCAGAATCATCTATAATCAAAGATTAAATACAAAGCATAGTACACAAAGGATGTGAGAATGTAGCAGTGGAAGGAAGGAAGGAAAAAAGTATGGAAGGAATAATAATACTTACCTAAATTTAAAGTAAAAAAAACAATTTTATTCGCAAGTGATAGGTGCTTCCCTTGAACTTAAAAACATCTGAGATACTTGCAATAGATTGTATATAGTAAATGCATAGCTTAAGAAATAGTACTCACCACCAACCTAAAGGCATAGAACTATGTCCTAAATAGTAGTTGCCACATGTGGCTTTTGAACACTCAAAATGCAGCTAGTCTAAATTGAGATGTGCTGTAAGTAAAACATACAAACTTGATTTCGAAGACTTAGTACCTAGGAAAGAATGCGAAGTATCTGGTTAGTAATTTTTATATTGATTGCATGTAGAATAGAATGTGATACTTTATTTTATTCAGCCAAATATCAGGAATGAAAAGGTAGACTAGACATTATGGAGGGATTCAAAGTTCTAGAGATTTCAAGCATGGGATCAAAGTTCTGGAGAATTATATTTTATCCTAGAATTGTATTTTAGATCCTGTAGGGTAATGCAGGCATTTTGTTCCCTTTTCCCTTAGAGGAGTTGTTTCTGTTTGAAAGAGGTCTTCAAGCCTGCATTTCCAACAATGCCAGACAAATGCCTCTCTATTGAATGCAGAGATAGCTAGTTCCAAAATCCATCTGCAAAATGATCACACTGTGAATTTAGCTTCTTCTTAGGATTCCTGACTTTCGAAGAGTTTGTGTTCTAGTATGTTTCCCAACTGGGATATGCTGACCTTTAGCAGTTTGCAGTTTGAGGTTAGGAAGCCCACACCTTCATGGTATACAACCTGCCTAGTTTTGTAATACTCATTGTAATCTAGTATCAAGTGCTGGTTTTAAGGTCATAGGAGCAGATGCAATGTAGAGGAAGCTTTCAAAGTCAACCAGAGACAAATGAGAAGAGCCTCCATAGAATCTGCTCAGACGGAGAGAGACAATCACAAGGGTGAACCAGAGTCAATAATATAATTGTATTTATTTTAGTCATTATCTCCTTCTCATAACAAATAATCCTGATTTGATTTTCTGTTTGTGGTAGTGAGATAAAGGTTCTGTTTAAAATGTTCATCCAAGTATTAAAAAGTGGGCTGATTGTAAGAAAGCAGTAAGTGTAGGTAGATGTGTGGATATGGCAAAAATGGGATTTGAAGTTTGGGAAAATTTAGTCTGAACATTTTTTTTCATAAGAAAGAATTATAGTAAAAGGTTGATAGGCCACATTTTAAAACTTGACAGCTAGCTTCTGTTGAAGGAAAAATCACTTAAGTGGGACATTAGATTTCCCTTTGTCATTTGTACCATTTACATTCAGTAAGGTGAAAAATCAAAATCAGAAATGAATCCTAAGTCCTTCTGTACAAGTGAAGGACCTAAAATGTTTAACCAGCACAGCTATCCTTTCCTGGGAGTGCGCAACTCTTACAGAGGGCTAATTAAACCCATGTGAGTTACTGCCTTATACGTGCTGGGACAGCCCACAGGCGCAGAATCCTTGACCCTTACAAAGTAAACTAAGAGTCAGCAAATCAGCTAAAAAGCCTTTGAGAGGACAGTTGCAAAAGTCTTGGAACAACAGTTCCACATAGCTGACAACCAAAGCAAAGGAACATAAGAGAAGTTTTCTAGACAGGTCAAACCTCTTCTATTACAATCAATAAAAGTTCTGGGAGTGTTTCTCCTAAATGCACTGGAATTAATATTTGGAAAGCTGGATAATGGCTGCCCTGAACAAATCTCTATCTCCAAATCTCTATTATGGTGGATGTGACCCTGTTCCCTATGTTGCTTAAGCCCCAAACCATCCTTGACTCATCTCATCTTCACACCCCCCACATCCAATCCACCAACAGGTTCTGCTGACTCTACCTTCAAAATATATCCTAAATCTAATCACCATTCTCAACTTCCACTGCTGTCCCTCTCTTCAAGCCACTGTCCTCTTTCTCAGTTGTCTGCTTAGTTCCACTATGGCTGTCCTACAGTCACTTCTCCATAGAGCAGCTCAAGCCTTACTTTTAAAAATTAAATCAATCTCATCCTCTGTTTTAAGTTCTTCAGTGACTCCCTGCTGGGGATTGAATCATGTCCCCCACAAAAGGCATGTCCAACCCCTGATCCTGTGAATGCAAACTCATTTGTAAATAGGACCTTTGAAGATGTCATTAGTTAAGGTGTGCCTAAACTGAATGAGGGTGGGCCAATATGGCTGAAGTTCTTATAAGCAAAGGAAATTGGACACAGAAAGAGAAACCGTAAAGAGCAGCCACAACCTGGAAGTCAGTAGAACTCGGGGAAAGAAGATGCCACCATGTGCATTGCCATGTGACAAAAAAACCAAGGACCAAGGATTACTGCACCCAGGCTCAGAATTCCAGTCTTCAGGAAGAAAGCATTGCCTTGCTGATGCCTAGATTTTGAACTTCTATCCTCAAAACCATGAGCTGTGAAATTCCCATTAAGTCAATCTATTGTATTGTATTTGTTTTAGCAGCTGGGAAAGTAAAACACTCCCCAGCACACTCTGATCAAGATACAAACTCCTGAATTTGACTTGCAAAGCTATTCCTGTGAAGCTATTTCTGATCAGGTCTCAGACCACACCACTTACCATTCAATTACTCACTTCTTTATAGCTAGACTTACCTTCTTTGGAAGGCATGATCATGTATTTGCTGCTCCCTTTCTGGGACACTCTACTACTATAACTTTGCATGGCTCACCCCTCATTCCATTCAGGTCTCTGCACAAATATCACGTCTTGCTTTCCTGAACACTCTCACTAAAATAGCCACACACACACACACACACACACACTCACAATTGACCCTCTAATCCTGTGTTACTTTTCTTCATAGCACCTATCAGTACTGAAATTATATTATTTATTAATATATCTGTCCTATATCAGATTGTGAAGATTTAAGCAGATGATATATGTAAAAGCACTTTTAAAGCAGTGTTTAAATATGAAGGAGGTTATTGTAGTAGAGTTTGCCATTTTATAGCTCTAGTCTAACAGCATTATGCATCAAAAAGCCCTATATTATTTTAATTAAATGTAATTTTTCTTGTTTCTCTCTCTTGCTTTCTTAATTAGCCTGGATATAATTAGTTACTGGCTATTTAGATTATAGTACTTAATTTTTAGTACTTCCTCCTCATAATATTAATGTTACTTTTTCATGCAAAGTAAGTATGTATGTAGATAGATAAATATATTTGTATTTTTGTGTGAGAAAAATTTTAACTTCTGCATGTCCCTGACACATATTTTCATATAGTTTATCAGGTATATTGATTTTTCAAATAATCTGTCTCATAAAAATGTGGCTATTTGGTCTTCCGGATGTTTACAGCTCACCTGGGGTCTAAACAATAGTATCATTTTAAAAGCATGTCATTAATTTGTTATATTATGAAATAAGGAAATACTACTTTAGGACATATCAAGTATCACTTTCCCTCATATTGTGGGGTACTTATTGTACATACGTTGCAGCAAGCTGGTTACAACTTTTTTCAAGTGAATTCTGTTGTCCAATTGACTTCCGTATAAAATGAGACCCTGGGAGACCAAGAACTTTAGAAATAATCAATGAACAGAATAATGAAGCTGAAATGAATTTGAGCACTGTGATTGTAGGCAAATGAATGTAAACATTCAAGAACATTGGCTTTCAAAGTTTTGTTTTTGTTTTTTTTTTTTAATTTTGGTAATTTTGGTGGTAATACAGATTAGCCCAAAGTTTCTGAAAACAATAATTGAGTCATTTATATTAAGAGCCAGAAAAAAAAAAAAAAAAAAATATATATATATATATATATAGACTTGACCCACTAATTCCCCATGTAGGAATAAATTCCAATGAAATGATAAATAGAAGCAACAACTTCTATATAAACATATAAATTATAATATTTTGATAATATTGAAAAATTGTGAAATTATTTTGGCAAAAAGAAAATCAATAATTAAAATACAGCCATATGATTGTGTAATCTTTAAATATGGATATACTAAAGACTCCTTAAGGCTGTGTGTGTGTTTAAAATTAAAAAAATATATATCAAGATATAAATTATATATATTTTTTTAATTTAATATATGTATATTATAATTAGCATAAGTTCACAAACAACTAGCCACAAGTGACAAAAACTCTATTCAAACTAGCTTAAACTGAAAAAGAAACTTTTGGGGCTTTTATAACTGGAAAGCATGGAGGGGCTAACATCAGGCAGAGCTGGACTGTGGGCCTCACTCAGTGAGATAAGGCAGGCTTGGTCTCCATTTCTCACTTCCACTTTCATCTACATCTTCCCATTCCACAGCCTGGTTCTCCCATGGAGTACACGAGGCTGGCACTGACGGTCCCAGATTCACTTCCTCCTAGCTTGGCTGCTGTGTTAGAGGGAAACAATACTGCCTGATAGCTCCAGCATGGAAGCCAAGGGATATGCCCAAATGGCCTTGCATGGGTCACAGACCCATCCCTAATGAGACATTGTCACCTGGGAACAGGGAATTCTGGAAAGGCCTGACTCCTCTGCTGGGTTCTGGAGAAACAAGGCAGGAACTGGAGGGAACAAGGGTTTGCCCAACAGAAACTACTTGGAATCGGTCCCCCGAAAGAACAAAGTAGATACAAATCATGTTCCATAATGTTGGGGGAGCGCAAAACAGTGCTTCCTTAATTTTCTGGAACTCAGCTTTTGTTTCTAGCACTTATTGTTTAAGGCTCTTCATAATCTCATTCTTGATCTTTAATCTCCCCCATCATCCCTCATTTTGTATTAGAGCTATCTGCCCACACAGGTTATAGCTAAGATGACCATCATCATAGTCTCCGATAGCTCTTTCCTATTTCTTTTCCATATCAGGGTCACGGGAATCTTTCTTTGATATTTCGCAGATTCCATGTGCCTAGATGCACCACATACCCATTTTCTAGCAGTGCTGTCAGGAAGCCCACCCAGCCCCCTAAATACCCTTACTCTCTCTTCTCAAGCACACTGTGCTTTACCCCAAGAAATTTCTTTTAGTCTTGTTGGAAACACTTTCCCCATTTGTTTTTGCCCAAGTTGTTTGTTCTCTCCTGGTTAATGTTTCTCATACCGCTCTGTAAGTGCTCTCTATTAAAGAAAGGACCTGTTTTCTGTACTGCCTTATCTCTCCCTTGAGTCAGTGAGCACAGGGCCAATTCTCTGGTGGAACTGGGATAAGAATAAATAGAAAATACTGGGAGGAGAAAAAAGTAGGTTAATAGCGCAAAATAGTACCTCTCCAAAATGGTTCTCAATTTTACTTTGGTATAAAAATCAAACTACTGGTGAGCATCTGCCATGTAAATGATCCCTGTGGAATCTATAGTTGTTTTCCTTTTTTTCCCTTTAAACTGAAGAATGCAATAAGCCTTCAAAGTCACAAACATAAAGGGACTATAGTGACTTTTTGATGTAAACTTGGCAATAATCACCATTTTTATAGCAATATGTAATTACGTTCAAGAAGTACAGAATGAAACAGTGAACATAAAATCCTTAGAATCAGAACATCTGGCTATAGAATTGTTTGCTTCGTTGAGTCTCAAATGTGATTTCACTATAAAGAAATAATTCCTGGTACTAAAACTATTGTTTTTCACCCATCTTAAACTGACCTATCATTTTCAATTCTGAATCCAAGGCAATTTATTTATATTTTGTTCATTGAGTCTCACATGTGGTTTCACAATAAAGAAATAATTCCTGGTATTAAAAGTATTGTTTTTCACCCATCTTAAACTGACCTATCATTTTCAATTCTGAATTCAAGGCAATTTATTTATATTTTGTTTTATCAGAACAAATTTGCCCCTTGTCAAAGATCTTCATTTTCAACCCCTGAGATTTATTACATTTTTTGGGCTAGATAAAGGACTCCTTTAAAAATGATGACTGGGACATTTAATTCCTGCTAATACCAGTCTGCTAGATAGGGTGCACTTTTCTGGAAACCAGTTAATCTCAATTTTGCTCAGCACATTAGCAGAGTATGGCTATCTCATCTCCTTTTCGCTCTGGTTTGTTTCCTGACCTGTCAATCCTCTCTCTCAGTGAGGGCTGCTAAAACTACAGCTGGTGATGTAGAGCTTGTTTAACTGTTTGTCAGTTCTTGCCAATGTAGTTTAGCAATAGCTTTATTTAAAGGTGGCTGTAGTTGCAGATGGTCATAGTTTGAAGTGCTGACCAACAAGGCTTTAGATATGAAAAGTCCATTATTTCAGGAGACACTGTTCCTTGTCATGAATCCATGGCTTCACACATCCCTGACTGTTGTGCAAATGCTAGGTATAAGATTCTCCAGTCTGTTTAAGCTATATCATTTGAATTCACCACAGCATATGACTTACATATTTATTCTCTAGTAGTCCAGTGTGATTTTCACATGAGCTTTCTAGCCAGGGGCCATATCTCAGATGAATCTCATGGGCCCTGATACAGCCACCATTCAAACCTGGTGATAATTGTGTGTTTCTCTGGATTTCCTATTACTGACCAACAGTTTTTGGCCTAAAGAAAGTACCAGTGAGTTCTCAGGAGGACCATTCAATTGTTGAACAAACAATAATGATGCTGATTTTTAGCATTTTCACAAAAAGTATCTGATACGTCATTCATGTGGTTGCTATAACTAGCTAAAGCAGCCCTTCAACTCTTGGGAATCTCATCCCTGGCCATTCTTTTGGGTCACCTGTCCCAAATTAGTGTCCCCTCCCCAAATGATTTACATTTAATATGTTGTTGTAGCCATGGAAGACAGAGCAAGTGTTTTTCCCATTTCATAGGTAAGAAAATAGTTCGAAACAATCAAATACCTTTCCTGAAATCTCGCATGATAATGCTGGAACTAGGTTCTTGGCCTTCAAATATTGACTATTTTCAGTGACACTGTGGCCAAGAACTGGCTCATACCAGCTTGTGGGTTCCATACATGACCTCAGCTCAACTCCACTTTTAGTGACATTGCATCAGTAGTCTGAGATAGTTATGGTAGAAGTATTTATACCATAGAAATCAGCAAACCCTATAACCCAAGGTTCTTTTTGTTTGTTTGTTTGTTTTTAAGCCAGTTGAACATTTACCAGCACAACACTGCATCTAGAAAAATGAATGTTTTGTAAAATCATTAATAATATATTCCAGAGCCAAGTGGGATTGATACGTTTTTAAAGAAAGGTTGTGAACTATTTATTTATCCTTAATTGGGATTTTCAATTCTTTATCAGGATAACTTCCAGCTGTGGGTGAAGGCCTCTAGAGCATTGCTGGAGAACAGTCTTTGCTCTGCCTTAGAACTGGAAGCTCGAAAGGACTGCTATTATCTATTGCAACCTTGCTATTTCACAAATGAGGCAACTGAGGGCAAGAGTGGGCAGTGATTTGACCAAAGCCATAAAATTACAGGAAAGGACAATCATGATCCACACTCAGATCTCTTCTCCTATTGTCCAACGCTATGTAAAACCTTGCTGTGGGGATAAAAGGATATCGGGCTCAGGGAAAAGAAAGGAGACTGAAGACGGAAGGCTAGAACCCAGTATGCTTATTAAATCCCTTTACAAATAATACCAAATGAGAGATCATTGGAAGGAAATGTTAATGTCCAATGAAAGTTGTAACTGTGCTATTTACTTTTGTTCATTAAAGTTATGTGAGCAAAAGTGATGTTTCTAATCATAAAATGTACAAGTTGTGTTTTAGTTTGCTGAAACTGCTGAAATGCAATATACAGAAATGGGTTGGCTTTTACACTGGGGATTTATTAACTTACAAGTTTACAGTTCTGAGGCTATGAAAAATGTTCAAATCAAGGCATCAACAGGATGATGCGTTCTCCCTGAAGACTGGCTACTGGCAATCCTCAGCTCTTCTGTCATGTGTCCAGACACGTGGCAATGTCTGCTGGTTTTTCCCTTGTCTCCTTGGTTTCGTTGATTGCAGCTTCTGGCTTTAGTGGCTTCCTCTCTGGGCTCCTATGTGTCCTTTTCTCTCAGTTTCTCTGGCTCTCTCTGAGCTTCTCTGACTTTTTGTCTGTGTTCTTCTCTGAATTCCAATTCTTATATAGAACTCCAGTAAGAGGATTAAGATCTGCCTGGGCACAGCTCAACTGAAATAACCTAACCAAAATGTCCCACTCACAGGAATGGATTAAAAGAGCATGATCTGAGTTACATCCAGTTTCATACTATCACAAGCAGTAAGCTTACAAACTCCCTTTAGGGCTACTGTTTGTCTATTAAATACAAAGGGTATTTTTCATAATAAACTGTCAGTATCCATGGAGGGAAAAAAATGAAAGGCAGTTCTGCCCTTCTCAAAATGATCATGGTTGTCATTGTGTGGTAAAATAGCTAAAGATGAAAGGAAGACTTTTTTTTTTTCATCCAGTAGTGAAAGAATGATTGGCTAATTTTATCTGAGGATCACTGGTGAAATGTATTAGAGGTTGGTGCTTGGTTTAAAATATATACCACTTCAGAATCAAACTTGCTGTGGAGTGGTCTATTGTTGACTTTATTATGCATGGATCTCCTGTAAGCCAATATTGTGGCAACCAAAGGCAGAGAAAGTAAATCATTGATTTTTTTCAGTATTTATTAAAATAATCGGTGCTCCTTCTTTGTCTATAAATGTCACAGAAAATGTGTATTTTCTTTGGCAAGGGTGGGGTACTTTGGAAATATGTCTTTCTGACTTGAGTGTGACATGCATAGTCATTCCGCTTTAATATACAAAGTCTAACTCACTTCTAAATGGTCTACTAATGTATTGATGTAAGTAGTAATCTTTGGATAGGCACCATTGTGTGTTGTCCTCTTGGAATAAAAATGGAGTTAAATATAGGAAATGTTAGCACACCGCAATTAAACATCTATCCCCTTTCTCATTTATGCAATATTATCTGTTTCCTAATAGTAATAATTGGCAAGTTACAGGTAGTAGATTTTTAGCTACTTTCACCAAATTCAAAGAGGCATGATAAAACTGCCAGTGGCTATGGCTTCCACAGCAGTTACCCTCAAAATCGAATTCTCTCTCTGTTCTACCCCTTTAATGGTAGAGTTAAATTATCTTTATGTGAATTGGAAAAGAGGGATAAATGACATTAGATAAGAACCCTCTTCTTCATATCCTACATGCAATCCTTTGTTTACTTTCTTCCCTCGCCAGAATTAACACCCTGTGGCATTGGTTCTCAAAGTGTGATCCCTTCCCAGCAGCACTATCCCCTGGGAACTTGTTAAAAATGTAAATTCTCAAGCCCCACTCTAGACCTTCTGAATCGGAAACTCTGCAGCTAGGCCCAGCAAGCTGTGTTTTTACAACCCTCCTGGGTGACTCTGAAGCATGCTCAAGTTTGAGAACTACTACCCCAAGGAAAAAATCTCAAAGAGAACTTGGCCAAGAAGATATTAATATTTCTCTTTTTTCACCCTCCATGTGCAGTGGATAGCACTCATTCTGCTAGTACATAATAGACATGGTTTTACCCTGCTATGAAGTGTTTTTCTTCCTGTGAAATCATTCTGCATTTTATAAGCCTTTTTTTTTTTGTTAAGAAAACAGGGTTGAGATCTGATGGAAGACATACTATTCAAGCAAAGAATCAAGACATTGATCAGCCTATTTCAGAAGAAGAATATGCTAGGATAAGTAGAGGAGACAGGTGGGTGTCTGCCAGATGCGGAAGAAGAACAAATAATGTGCAGGTAGTAGAAAAGCTTAGGCACAAGAGTGAATGGGCAAGCTCAAAGGTAAACACCCCACTGCTGCTCCTCACCACCCATTGCATCCCCACAGCTCCATCCACACTCTGAAACTGAGTGCTTTTTTCCTCATACCACACTGCCTCATTTCTTTCACCATCTTAGTAATGTTTCCTGTGGAAGGATGAAAGTTTGCTTCAAACAATAACGTGTTTTCTCATGTAGTTTAAATCCCAAGTTGAAGAGAAAGCATAGCCCTTTTAAAAATTTTCTACATCCAGTGTAAAGCACAACCTACCCAATT
Source organism: Choloepus didactylus (assembly GCF_015220235.1). NCBI lineage: Eukaryota > Metazoa > Chordata > Mammalia > Pilosa > Megalonychidae > Choloepus > Choloepus didactylus. The sequence continues at coordinate 48,190,114 of NC_051321.1, forward strand.
ATTTGCAGATTCTTTAATGCAATTAGCTGACAGTGGTGGAAAATAAAATGATTAACACGTGGTGTGATAAACAACTTTGGACACTCATAAAAAATCGAGAATCAGTTTGATTTTTAAATTGCCTGGATATTGTGGACAACAAGCAAGATGATGAATGTCTGAAAATCCAGCTGTACCTTACTGGAGCAAAATGTTAAACTCTCCTAAATATAATTGTCACTTGGCAACCCTAACAATGAAAAGGACAGCCAATCCCCTTAATGTTTTTCTACAATGACTGTGTTCCAGATAATGAGGAGGGAAAGAGAAAAAGAAGAGAAAATAATTGGTTGACCTGATCCGTTTCAGCCATTAGATAATTTTCAAATTAAAAATAGTTCAAATTTCATCTCTTCTTAATTTAGACTGCAGGTATTATAGAAATGTCTGTACATAACAGTTTTTCTGACATAGGCCATTACTGTATAATATTTTTCTCTTTCAACAATTGATTTTTCCATAGCCATTGCATTAAATAGATTTTATGTATGTATAAATATATGCTTGTATATATATATATATAGTTGCATATATAAGTGGAAACAAATAAAATTCTAATTCATCAAAATTGAAAAACTGGAGGTTGCAAATTGATTTGATGTTACATGATTGAGGAAATTAGTTTTCTCCATTTTTGTTTGGTTGCCTTTAGCCATACAGTGTAATTGAATCTGAAAAATAATTGTTCATTTGGAGTGTTAATTCTAAGTCATTTTTCTTATTTATTTATTTAATTTTCTTCTTTAAAAGATAGTATTCACGGTATGTCAGCTTGCCAGATTCATTGTTAGGATTTACTTTCATCAGTTTCTTCCAGGATAAAAAAAAAGTACTGGGTCCATAGTTACATTTCTCAGTGTAAATATAACTGCAGCAGTACATAAACCTAAAGGATGGATAAGAAAGTTTCAAAAGGGTAAACATATTTCCATCTTAATGTAGAGTGATTGCAGGGAATAACAGATGCATAAACTACAGTCCTTTTGTTTAAGAATCTTGGGCATGAAGCAAAATTGTCTTATGAGAAAGGGTTTTCATTTTGCTATATTAGTGCTAAAGGTTAGCACATCCCTTCCTGTGAACTGTTTTGAACTATATAGATTGACCTTGAATTTCTCAAGATGTGTTCTTGTAAAAGACTCACCCTGATATTCAAACTAATTTAGTAAGTATTCTAATGAATCACTTTTAAGGACTTGATATCTTTCCTTTGACACTGACTATCATGAAAATATCCTGATGGTGAGAAGAAAGCATAAGATACAAGCATTCCTTTAGAGATACAGGTTTAGAAGGATGAAAGACTTTTTTGGCCTACTTGAAACTTATCCAACTAAGTAAATGATTTTTGACTGGTTTGTTCATTATCTGAGATCCTAGTAGTTCCACATCTGGAATGCTTACACAATTCCAGTGAAATCAGTGGGAATTATTGTACACATTTATAAAAGGACTCCTAAATATTATTCAGTGACTCCTAAAAATTTCCTCTTTTGCCATCATCAAAATTACTTTATTTAAGTGATGCCAATTTTTGTTCAAAATCGGTCCTTATTAGCCCAAAAGGTAAATGTGTGTTTTCTCAGTACAGAACCAAATGATCTTTTTGCCATCTGGCTCAGGCATATGGACTGGCGAGTTTTCTTGGCTGTAACTCGAGACATTCATTAAAAGTGTCAGGCCCTGATACTGTGGTGTGTACAAATTGGACATAGCGCTAGGTGCTCTGGAGAGTTAGCTGTGATCATGTTACATAAAATGGGTCTAAAAGCTAATGACTTGCCTAGAATTTTATGGTATGATCTCATTAATTTAAAAATAGGCAACCTCTGAACATGATCGTATTAGATAACAGCTACTTCCTTTCGTGTTGTTATAAAGCATGAACGGTCACATCACCGGCACCCCTAGCACCACAATCGAGTCAACTAAAAATGTTTGAGGTACTGGATAAAAGGATAATTTTATCTTGGCTAAAAGCACAACCCTTAATTGTCAAAGTTGTAGTGACAATAGATGATGATATCATATTTTTGGACACGATAGTTTGATCAAGTTAGTTGTTCAGGCTTCCTGAACCTTTTCAGCCCATTCTCTTCCTTAATCTGATTTGGTAATCACAGGGTGAGTTTAGATGGCAGATGAGATGAATCTCCTTTAGACCCCTTGAATTGACAAATTCTGACAGAGAATCTTGTTTCGGTATAAGCACGTAGTATTTCCCTTACCAAGCAATTATGGGAATTACCTCCTCATCCTTTCCAGAAAATGCTCTTGGTAGAGATCAAATAGCAGAAGGAAGGTTTGAGGGTTTGCACCAGGAAAAAATAATAGTCGCTAAAATGCCTGAAATGTTCAGTGCCTTTCATTCATCCACCTATTTTATCCCAACAAGAACTTTGAGAATGAGATTATATGTATCCTTGTGTTAAATGAGAATTCTGAGGCTTGGAGAGTTTTGGTGACCAGTTAATGAGTGGGGATCCTGGGGTACACTGCCTGTTCCCAACTGTTACAAGTGACACAAACCACAGTCTTTCTCTAGATAATTATCTTCCATGTTCTTTGATTTAAAAAGCAAAAACAAAACAAAAACATTAAAAAATAGGTCCCCTGATAAATGAATTGACTTTTAACTTTTTTTTGTTGTTGTTGTTCTATGCTGGGGTTAATCCCAGTGCTTAACAGTAGCTTTGCTTTATCGTCTTTCTTCCATGGTCACATTTGCACATGTAGCACCTAAGAGCCAGCATAACCTCCAAACTGTGTTGAATCAGTCTGGTTGTAAACCACTTCACGTTTTTTTGTAATTTTTCTAATTTACTGTGATGTGAAGTAGAAAGGAGATAGAGCACCAGTTTAGCCATATGAAGGCTCGCCTTCTCTTTCCACATGGCCTTTGACAAGTCATTTAACTTTTCTCGATCTATTTCCACATCTTTAATGAGAGATTAGATTATACAATTTCCCATAATCCTGCAAACACTAATGTTTCTATGATTATTCTTCTCATAGATGAAAAAACCAGAGAGAGGTTGAGTATCTTTGTTGATGTCACACGCATACACAGAGCTGGCATTAAAAACTGTTTTCTTAATTATTGAGTCAGATACTTATTACCACACTGCATGATTGCCTCTAGGGTCAGTGTTCACTTTAGAGGGGTTGGGAAATTGTCCTGCAGTGTTAAGTAACAGGGTCCTGAATTTGGCTCTGTCCTATCTGACATCTTTGCCATCATCATGGCTGAGGATATGGCCTGCTTATCATGTTGATGAATGTCGAAACATCTTTGAAACAATGAAGAGTTTAAAGGTCTTGAAACATGGGACTTATGAAGTGAATTTTGCAAATTAAGCTTCCCTGACTTTGTCAGTGATTAAAATAATTTGCCTAAACACCATGGAAAGGTTTAGTTAACAGCAATTTAATTGACACCATTTCAATATTCATCAGCAGTGTGGAGAAGCTGTTTGAAAACTCAAGAGTAATTGTAGGCTACAGTGGAAACAGAGCATCCAAATGCAGGTAGGAAATCCCAGAAGCAGATCAGCAAGGCTTAACCTTTTCTCCCCCACTTGACATATGTAGCTCACATGGATGTTACTAAGACTTTTGCGGATGGCAGCATACTTAAATGAAGCTGCCACACTGACTTCCTGAGATCTCAGTGATTGTGGACACCCGATCTGTTACGAAGAGTGTCTATGAATCACACCAAAAAGACATTCCCAGAGTATAGACCTACTTCTTATTGCTATGCGTAAAGAGGGACATGAACTAAGCAAGACTATCCTGATGAAGACAGCTAGGATAGAGACGGGCCTGGAAATTGTCTTCCAAAGCAAAACTTGAAGGAATGAGAAAGATTTAGTCCAGGAAAGAAGAAACTTACAGGACATAGAGTACTATCTTCAAATAATTTATGTAAGTTTGGATGTTCCTTTCAATTCACTTGGGCAGTCTAGATAAACAATTATTTCTGTATTATAGATGGCAATAATATGGCTCCAAGTGCTCCTCAAGTCACACAACTGAAATACTTAAAAACATAGGTATAGAATCAACATTTTGCAAACAACTTTTTATCTGTTGGTTTACATTATCATCTCAGTGATGGAGCCTTTATGTCTATGAATTTTCTCTTGGCAGTTATCACCCACATTTACTTGATATCTTTGCCCTTGGTATGTCTACAATGTACTTAATGGGCCATAATACACTTATATGCACCATAAAAACTCAGCTGAAAGGAATATTGTAGAGAATCTACTTGAAATGCAAATACCGCTACTCCAGTTGATCTGCTTTGACAGATAAAGATCAAACTTAACCATTTTCTTGGAACTAAATCCCCCTTTTGAATTGAGTTTCTTTTATTCTCACTATAAGAGTTATGTGAGTTACTGTATCTGGTCCTGGTATTAGTAATAAATTTGCCCTCCTGGGAATTTGTGGCAGACAATGATGTAAGCGGCTCTTGATTGCTCTGTTAATAGCCCTTTTCCTATGCAGCAGGCTTTGACTGATATATGGCCCTTCCCCAGGCATAAACTTAATCAGTATACATAGAGGAATTCTATTCATTAAAGAAGTTGGGACAGGAGACTTTAAAGTTTAAACAGCAGAAAAATAACTCATTTGGATTCTTTTCTTATGTTGTTGTGTAAATGAGTATCTGTGTAATAAATTCTGCCATAGAAAATAATATTAAAGGGATTGTGTGCCATTTTCCAAAATGCATGTACAGATGATTTTCTAGCTAGATTTCACTACATTTTTAAAATACTGCACACCTAGCATGGCTATGTGAACAAAAGGAAATCAATGAGTGATTATGAGAAAAAAAGTGATTTTTTATAATGATTTTTATCCTCCCAAATCAACAGAAGATTTTAATATTGAGTCCTTTGTTATTGAAGAGAGTGTATAAATATCTCTAAAAAAAAGAAAAAAGCACAGCAGAAGGGTTTACTTGAATGACTCTCACTGATCTGAACAGAAGTTGTTTAATGATACCCTTGCATGTCACTTAGAAACTCATTGTTTAACTATTCTTTTCTATGTTTTTCTGATCCATAGATAATTTGTTTCCCACCAGGATTTTACCATTCTATTTCACTGTTGTTATTTATGTTTGTAGCCAAATTCATCATGAATTTATTCTAAAATATAGTTATATGTATCTTAACATCTGAAAGATGGAATAATTGACCATGGTGGCATAAATTTCATTAAGAAACAGAATTAGGTATAAACATTTCTGGGTGTTGGTGCATTAGGTATAAACACTGTCTGCATATAAGCTGACAAAATATTTTTAAATTTATTTTGAGTGACTAAACAGTCTTTAGAAAGCCATCAAATGGATTAATAGCTATTATAATTTTCTTTTCAGTTCAAAGTACAGTTAATGATTGTAACTGTTTGTATATATTATGTCCCCCAGAAAAAGCCATGTTCTTTGATGCAACCTTGTGGGGTGTTCTAGTTTGCTAATGCTGCAGAATGCAAAACACCAGAGATGGATAGGCTTTTATAAAACGGGGGTGTATTTCACTACACAGTTACAGTCTTAAGGCCACAAAGCGTCCAAGGTAACACATCAGCAAACGGGTACCTTCACTGGAGGATGGCCAATGGCATCCGGAAAACCTCTGCTAGCTAAGAAGGCAGCTGGCTTCTGCTCCAAAGCTCTGGCCTCAAAACGGCTTTCTCCCAGGACGTTCCTCTCTAGCAAGCTTGCTCCTCTTCAAAACATCAGTCCCAGCTGCACTCCGTTCCCTCTCTTTGAGTCAGCTCATTTATGTAGCTCCACTGATCAAGGCCCACCCTGAATGGGCGGGGCCATACCTCCATGGGAACGTCTCATCAAAATCATCACCCACAGCTGGGTGGGGCACATTCCAAGCAAATCCAACCAGTACCAAAATCGTCTGCCCCACAAGACTACAAAGATGATGGCATTTGGGGGATACAACACATTCAAACTGGCACATGGGGGCAGACATATTAGTGGCAATTAAGTTGGAACATTTGGATTAGGTTGTTTCCATGGAAATGCGCCCCACCCAACTGTGGGTGATAACTCTGATTGGATAATTTCCATGGAGATGTGGCCCCACCCATTCAGCATGGGCCTTGATTAGTTTATTAGAACACTATATAAGCTCAGACAGAAGGAGCGAGCTTACTACAGCCAAGAGGGACACTGAAGAATGCACAGAAGCTGAGAGAGTTGCAGATGAGACAGTTTGAAGATGGCCGCTGAAAGCAGACTCTTGCTCCTGAGAAGCTAAGAGAGTACAAACATCCCAAGAGCAACTAAGAGTGAAATTTTTGAGGAACTTCAGCCTAGAGAGGAACATCCTGGGAGAAAGCCATTTTTGAAACCAGAACTTTGGAGGAGACACCCGCCAGGTGCCTTCCCAGCTAACAGAGATTTTCTGGACACCATTGGCCATCCTCCAGTGAAGGTACCCGATTGTTAATGCCTTACCTTGGACACTTTATGGCCTTAAGACTGTAACTTTGTAACCAAATAAATACCCTTATATAAAAGCTGATCCATTTCTGGTGTTTTGCATTCTGGCAGCATTAGCAAACTAGAACAATGATTAAACTGATTTATGTCCATTATTAGTATGAGTTTACCCTCTTTTGTACATAATCCTTATAATTCTAAATACATTGTGTGTGCTCTAAGCTTGTTTAAAACACAGGTATGAAAATTTAATTGTGCTCTTCACTAAATTGAGACAACTCAATATATGCTGCAAATGGTTTATTTTGAAAAATGTAGTCTTTAAATAATATAAACTAATTTTACTTAAACTGTTTATCCCCTACTCAAAAACCTCCAATGGTTTTCTATGCACCCTTACTCATAAACCTCTGGTGTTTTGTACATATTAAGAATAATTTTTTTATTCTAAACCTAGAATTTGGGCCTTTGAGCAGCAAATCCTTTCTTGTCTAGTCAAGTGTTCTTTATCTTCCAAGATGAGACTTCTCTTATGGCCAGAATGGCTGGCTTCTTGAATACTTCTGAGGCACATGCTCATTCTTCCCTTCAAACTTTTACTTAAAAATGCCTTTCCCTTATACTATGCCTGCAAATTCTACTCATAGATCAAGACAAGCCTAAGTCCTGTCTTTTCCATGAAAGTTTATTTGGTCTATTTAGGCCCAAATACGGTTTAAGACTCCCCTCCTCCCAACTAATTTTTTTTTTAAAGAGAAGTTGTGGGTTTACAGAACAATCATGCATAAAGTACAGGATTTCTCTATACCACTCTATGATTAACACCCTGTATTGGTTCAGTGCATTTGTTACAATTGATGAAAGCACATTTTTATAATTTTACTATTAACAATAGTCCATGATGGGTGCAAAACTTTGTTGCTAATATCACTATTTCTGATGTGTACATCTTATTTCTACCAGTGGGGCAGTGCTACCCTGAGGACAAGGGCCTTGTCCCAGACTGCCTTTACATTCATCCCAGAGTGCACAGATGGGCATGGAATAAATGATTTATATAAGTTTGAATGGCTTTAAATTTGAAGGTGTTGAGATAAGTCAAAGCAGGGCACCTGAGCATATGAGAATATTCATGTCTACAAGGATATTTCTTTATCAATCCAAACTTTTATTATTCTGTGAAAGACATCAGTCAAAACATCTAGGTTCATTCATTCTTTTATTCAATTTAAAATAGTGGGAGCTCAAACTCCTACTCTTACTTTTAACCATCTGAAACTACAGGTTTTGTATATAGCTCAGCAATTTTGTATGATTCAGCCTAATATTTGCCAAGGTCTATGGATACAGAAGTAAATAAAAGAGGCTTGATCCCTGCCTTCATGAAGCTTATGGTAAACTAGAATAATTACCCTTGAAGTTAATAGGCCATGAAGAATTTATCTGTCTTGTCAAGATGGTTCCATGATTGGCTTTGTTTGGACACAGATCCTTGCAGTAACCAGTTTATAAGAATCCTTCCCAGTGATATTTGGTGATCAATTAATAGTCTTTTTTATCAATCTCAGAAGTTTGATATATGTCCAGCTTTCCTTACCAATCCATCAAAATGTTATCTGTACATTTCCATAGTGCCCCTAAGTCTGTTAATGCACCTTGAGTTGCCTCTTAAAGGAAAAATTCATATTTGTAATTTTCTCTGTGTAGTCAGTCTGTTTCCTTTGTTACCTGCTTTCTAGTTCTTCTACCCATTGAGACAAAGGGCTGTCACTTGAAAGTTGGTAAATGAATTTTCATTTCCCATATTCATATGCTTCTTAATTATTACAGCTTAATTCAAAATTTCCCTTAGCCTTTTTATTTCCCTGAACAAAAGAGGCCAGTTTCTTAATATTTATCCTTACGAAGAAGCTACTCTGCCTTCTCCGATGACTTGCTTTGCCTGACATGTTTTCATTTCCATCTCATCCCTATGGAAGAGCAGAGGCCACAACAAGACACAGTGTTCCAGGGGCTAATGCCCCAGAGCCCCCATCAAAGTTAGGACAGTATTTTTTCAATTGTCCTTCAGCACAAAGGGTTCCTGTCTCCTGAAAACAGAACACAGGATGCTTCTTAACTGCTAAATCAGAGCCCACCATTTAAAAAGTATTATTTGGAATTATTGATTTCTGAGCCCTTACCTTTAATCTGTCTGCTTTAAAAGTCACCTTCTTTAATTATAATGGATTTATACAACACTCTGCAAATCTATATCACATATTTCAATTGTTCCTTATAACAGCCTTAGGTAGATTAAGGTGATGTTCTTATACTTCAATTTTTAGAGGATAAAACATGCTAAGGATTTTTGGAATTTTACCCAGGGTTCTTTACTAAGCCCATAGGAAGCTCAGAGCAGAATCTAAACCCTAATCTAGGGCTCATTCAACTATGTTACGTAGCATTTTGTTATGCTACAGACCAGAAAAGTTGCAAGCTACCAAGACCTACATTAGAAATAAAAGTCTGAAATGATGATATTTTAATAAGAAATTAATGAATCATTTAGTAAATGTGTATTGAAAGTTTATGGCAGTTCTTCCTATTATCTTGTCTCTTCTCTATGGCTTAGTGTATACTATGTAGCTAATGTGACAGACTATTAACTGATTCCTTTATATTGTTTTACTATGTTCAATAAATAACTTCAAAAGCATTTTCACATTCTACTGTATATTTTTTTTGGTATTTGAGTTGCCTACTTTGGTATCCTTTTGAGTATACTGGCCTTAGATTGATTTTAAAACCTTTGGAAACTTAGTGCTCAGTTTTAAACAAACCTTCAGAGGCTCAATGCTCTGATTCACATAAAACTATAAGAGTTTGTTGGCTTAGCTGAATCTTGTATAAATCTCAGGTATTTGGGTATGAAAGCCCAAAATAACACCTTCCCAAAAGGTTTGCTTCTTCATTTTATTTACCTGATAGAAAGCTTTCTCATGGAATTTCATTTCAAGAAGTACAGTTTTATTCCAAGAATATGATTTAAAAATGTGAATCTGGATTCCTTTTCTTGAATGGCTTCAGCTAGGGTGATCACAATGTCCATGCGTCTTTCTGTTTCTCAGACCTTGGAACACCAAGTTTCCTAAAGTAGAGCATCCTTTTATCCTACACCAGCCCCCTACCCGAACTTGTCTAGAATCCCATTCAATTTGAAATAATGTCTCTACCGTGGCATCTCCTAATTTACAATAATAATTTAGCTACTAGTTTGCTATGGGTTTTTTATTTAATCTGTATTTTCTGATTTTAAAAGCACCATCATACTTCAGAAAAAAATATGCTAAATTGCATTGTCCTCATATTAGACAGCTGTTTGGAAAATCAGATTCTCTTCTTAAAGATGTTGCATTCTGCCTTCTAATATCTTCCTGTGATCTACTTAAGCTGACCGTGTTTGCCTGAAGAAGTGCCATCAACATGTGGTTTCCCTGTTTGAATGAGAAAGTGTCACAGTATCTTAAGGTTAGATTGATATGCCAGCTTATAAGTAGTCTATTGAACTTTTTAGAGCAAGTGCTAATTTTTCAGCCTTATAGCACCCATACCTTAAGATCCTTAGAGGGAAGTTTATCATAAGCTGTTAGTCAGAGTGGGGAAAATCTCATTGCAAGGGAGGTTTTTGTATTTTTGTTGTTTTATCCAGGCTCATTGCTCATTTATTTTACAATCAAAATATTGAGTATATTGAGTTGCTGGACTTGATTGGAATTACTTAAAATCAAGACAATTTATTGGTCATTATGGAATTGTTTTCCCTTCAGTAGCATTCCCTTCTGTCCTTATGGGTCATCAATGACTGGCTCAACAAGAATCCACTGAGCACTTCCTATGACTAGGTCTCTGTTAGAAACCATGGAAACACAGAATTTATAAATGCAGTTATCCTTTTGAGTTTCAATATGTAAGGATATGAAGTTTCCTTAATCTCTGAACAATTCAACATTCCTGTCATATCCCAGTTGCAGTTGAAAAGAAATTTTGCTGTCCAGGTTAGTTTTAAAAAAATAAATAAATAAATAAAAAGGGTAATTTTATTAAGGAAGTCATTTTCTAAACAAGGTTTATGCTTGTCTTTTCTTTTGCCATTTTCTTTCTTTTGAATTAGTTTTCATAGGAAATATCAATTAATTTTTTAAAGTTAATACAAGTGCTGAGAGCAGATCATTCTGAGATATGTATTTGCAATCTGGGATGACCATGATGTGTTCTTGGGTCTTATTTCCCCTCCTTATTTTCCCAGTCCCCTGGGATCTTGTAGATGCAGAATCCCTATTAGTTTTCAAGGTCATTATCATCCAAGATTGCCTGTATTTTAATATAAATAAATTTTATTTTGGATGTTAAGATGGATCTTCACCAGAATTGTAAGGAATGCTTGTAATGGCCTTACTTAAAAGATAGGTTTCATGGCTTATAAAAACAAGAAAAAAAAAAACACTTTCTAGGATCTATTAGAACGTCAGGGATAATCATTTAAAGTCTAATTTAGAGACAGTCTCCCTTCAGAACAAATGAAAATTATGTTCAATATGAAAACAATTGGGTGTCCAATGGGAAATATGGGCTCTCTCAAATGCCACCAAGTCAAATTCTTAATGTAAAAGAAAAAAACATTTGAGCACCCAAGAGATGGGCCTTCTTCCTCCAAAGCAGCTGAAACTGAGGTAGCATGGAGGTCTTTGTGAGTGCAGATAGAGATAAACCACATATATCAATAATCCATAGGTAAACTGTGGTTCCAAACATGAACTATAAATCGATCATGCTGAGGAAATCTACCACTGGTTCAATGTCCAAATTTTGTTACTATTTTCCAGCCCTAAATGAAATGTGAACCAAAAGAGATATTTTCAATGGGGAAATCTATGCTGGGGTTGACTAACGAAACTTTATTAATAGAGTTCTTAATGGCTTTAATTAAGAAACATCCAAATCCAGATGTATGAAGAACAGTATCATGAATTACAATTGTGTGTTTTAATACATGCCCCTTAGATACAAGCAAATCTCTACCACTATCCCTTCATTTTTGAAAGTTTGCATTTCCCAGGGAGCTTTTTGACCATCACTATTAAAAATGTATCACAAGGGCAGACACCAACATTATCCATACTTGACTTGTAACCAACATGCATTTCACATGAGCTCTATATATCATACTCCAAGGATTTTGTGTACATCAAATATTTGGACCTCACTTGTGATTGATATACAAAGATCCTTTATTAAGCAACTTAAATTTATTTTAGCTTTTTTAGTTATTACAATTATAGAAAATTATAGGAAATATATAATTGATTTTTGCATTTTTTCATTTATTCTAAAATTTGTATTTGATGATTAATGATTATCCCAAGCAACCAATGTAATATGACTTCTTTATATATAGAGATAACTCATTCATTTATCAGGCCATATAATAATATTTAAATATTTCTTCCAAATAATCTGTAAGAAACTGGATGAAACTGTTAATCCAAGTGAATTAACAATGCTTTATGGATGAGATATCCGACAGGGGGTTTTTTTCTATTTGCTATGGCGGATAAATATTTACTCTTGACATAGCGATATGGAGATTCAAAATGAGGATGTAGAGAATGAGAAAGGGTAGCGTCAATACATGTGGGCTATTGGTAACTTTATTCAGAATGCCCTATCATTGAAAAAATAATAAATGAGTAAGGCTCTTTCAGCTGTATCATGGATAATTGTTTTTCCTTTTTATTAATGGAGGATCCTAGCATGCTTATTTGAAGCACTTTTCATTTTCTCTTATGAACGTGAGTAACTGCAGTAAAAGCCTCAGTTCACTTTTCCAGATTGTGCTTTGGCTTCAGCTTTCAAATTAGTCATTGGATATTTTATTCTTCCCTTGGCAGTAGTGATTTGAAGACCAATTTTCTATTTATTAACAAGGGAGAATAAAAAGTTTGTGAATAAGCTAATAAGTCTTAGTTTTGGGCCAGGTTTATTTTTCTCATTGTGGACTAATTTAGTCTTTTTACTTTGAAAATAAGAAAACAGTGCTGACCTTATCTCATATGATGATTATGCTAAGGATCTAACATATAAACAGTCTAGGAAAATCCTTAAACATTCTGAACCTAAACTAGCAATATTTTTTTTCTTAAATTTCCAAAAAATCATAAAAATGATTCATTTATAAAATGTTATTTTGTACCTATTTAGTGTGTAACAAGAATGCTCAAACTTGGGCAAGGTAATTACAGGAGACTTTTTTTTTTATTGTAGTTTGTCCTTGTTTTTGAATATCTTTTCTGGGCACATAGTTCTTTAATAAAGGTGGTTTCCTCCAGCGCTGCTCATCCTTCCACATTTAATAGCTGGACCGTAATTCTCCATGTCATTCAATCCAGATCACCAGAGTTGCAAATGCTATGTTCAAAAAGATAAATAAGTTTCTTATTTAAGAAAATTGCCTGGAAATTGCTTTATCCAATCAAGTCAACCCTCTCCCATTTATTGTAACCGTACTCTGTTAGCTATCAAGGAACAATATAAAATGCCAATTAATTTTCACTCAGTCTAGGTCATCAACTGGAAACTGGTATGAAATGTTGCATGTGATCTGGGCGACTATTTAATATGGTATATTATTTGGTGCCACGTTGCATCTTGGCTTTGCTTATTGTTGTGCCACTTTTGACTTTTAAATTCTTTTTGCTGAATTCTTATTTGTTCTATCTTGGGATTTTACTCAATTATTTAAGAGCTACAAGAAGGAGAAGGAATAATGGGTGATAAAAGCTTTGACTATAGATAAAACCTTACATTAATTCTTCTACTGGGACAAAAAAATATTGCATCAGCAACTTCTGGGGGCAGTTTTTTTCCTTACCCCCCCCCACCTCCCCCCGCCATTTTTGTAAATTTCAAGATATATTCACATACCATATATTCCATCCAAAGTATACAATCAGTGTCTCATAGTATCATCACTTAGTTTTGCAATCATCATCTAACTTCATTTTAGACCATTTTCATTGCTCCAAAGAGAAAAATAACAGACACACAAAAAGAAAACTGAAAACACCCCATATCCCTCATCCCCCCATATTATTGACCTTTAGTGTTTGTATGGTATACCTGTTACTATTAATGAAAGAATATTAAGGTATCATTGTTAACTATAGTCTGTAGCTTGCAATAGGTAATTTTTCCCATATATCACTCTGTTATTAACTCTTTATACAAGTGTCATACCTTTGTAGAAGGTATGCAAGAAGTTATTTATATTTGTAGTGTTAATCAGTGACATACATGACTTTAAACAACCCTTTTCAACCAAATTCAGCTACAATACAGCACTATTTGTTATAATCCCAGTAATGAGCTACCATCATCTCTATCCATTCCCAAACATTTAAGTTCAACCTTGTTAACAATTTTAAACATATTAGGTAACCACTCCCCCTTTTTTAGCTTCTATTTCCAGGTATCCTGTATTCTGTGTCTTAAGACTCTGGTTTTACATATTATAGTTAGTTCATATTAGTGAAATCATACAATATCTATCCATTTGTGTCTGACTTATTTCACTCAGCATTATGTCCTCAAGGTTCATCCATTTGTCGCGTGTTTCAGGACTTCATTCCTTCCTACTGCTGCATAATATTCCATTTTATGTATATAGCACCACATTTTGTTTATCCCCTCTTCTACTGATGAACACTTGAGTTGCTTCCATCTTTTGGCAATGGTGAATAATGCCACTATGAACATCGGTGTGCAAATGTCTGTTCATGTCCCTGCTTTCAGTTCTGGGTATATACCAAGTAGTGGAATTGTTGGGTCTCAGGGCAACTCAGTATTTAGTTTTCTGAGAAACCATCAAAGTGTCTTCCACAGTAGCTGCACCATTTTACATTCCCACCAGCAGTGAATAAGTGTTCCTTTTTCTCCACATCCTCTTCAACACTTGTCGTTTCCTGTTTGCTTAATAGCAGCCACTCTTATAGGTGTGAGATGATATCTCGTTGTGGTTTTGATTTGCATTTCCCTAATAGCTAATGAAGATGAACATTTTTTCATGTGCTTTTTAGCCATTTGTATATCCTCTTTGGAAAAATTTCCCTGTATCTTTTGCCCATTTTATAATTCGGTTGTTTGTCCCTTTATTGTTGAGTTGTAGGATTTCTTTTTATATACTGTGGGATCAAACCCTTGTCAGATATATGGTTACCAAATATTCTTTCCCATTTAGTTGGCTGCCTCTTCACCTTTTTGCAAAGTCCTTTGAAGCACAGAAGTGTTCAATCTTGAGGAATTCCCATTTATCTGTTTTTTCTGTTGTGCTTTGGGTGTAAGTCTAAGAAGCTACCTTCTATCACTAGGTCTTGAAGATGTTTCCCTACATTTTCTTCTAGGATTTTTATGGTACTCACTCTTATATTTAGGTCTTTGATCCCCTTTCAGTTAATTTTTGTATAATGTGCGAGGTAGTGGTCCTCTTTTATTTCTTTGGATATGGATATCCAATTCTCCCAGCTTCATTTATTGAAGAGATCATTCTGTCCCAGTTCAGTGGATTTGGTGCCTGTCAAAAATCAGTTGACCATAGATCTGAGGGTCTATTTGTAAATTCTTAATTTGATTCCTTTGATCAATATGTCTATCTTCGTGCCAATACCATTCTATTTGACCACTGTGGCTTTAAAGTCAGGAAGTGTAAGTCCTCCCATTTCATTCTTCTTTTTTAGGATCTTTTCACTATTTGAAGCCCTTTTCCCTTCCAAATAAATTTGATAACTAACTTTTCCAAGTCTACAAAGTAGGTTGTTTGGATTTTTATTGGTATTGCATTCAATCTGTAGATCATTTTGTGTAGAATTGTGTACATTTTGTGTAGAACAACATTTAGCCTTCCTATTCATGAACATGGAATGTCTATTTTTTTTTTTTAGACCTTCTTTAATTTATTATAGCAATGTTTTATAGTTTTCTGTGTACAGGTCCCTTACATTCTTGGTTACATTTATTTCTGGATACTTGATTCTTTTAGTTGCTATGCTGGTTTGGATATATTATGTTCTCCAAAATGCCATGTTCTTTGATGCAATCTTGTGTGGGCAGACGTTATTAGTGTTGATTAGATTGTGATTCTTTGAGTGTTTCCATGGAGATGTGACCCACCCAACTGTAAGTGATAACTCTGATTAGATAATTTCCATGGAGGTGTGGTCCTGCCCATTCAGCATGGGCCTTGATGAGTTTACTAGAGCACTATATAAGCTCAGACAGAAGGAACGAGCTTGCTACAGCCAAGAGGGACACTTTGAAGAACGCACAGGAGATAAGACAAACATTTTGGAGACGGCCTTTGAAAGCAGACTTTTGCTCCGGAGAAGCTAAGAGAGGGCAAACACCCCAGGAGCATCTAAGAGTGACATTTTTGAAGAGCTGCAACCTAGAGAGGAATGTCCTGGCGGAAAGCCCTTTTGAAATCAGAACTCCAGAGCAGACGCCAGCCGTGTGCCTTCCCAGCTAACAGGTTTTCCGGACGCGTTGGCCATCCTCCAGTAAAGGTACCCGATTGTTGATGCATTATCTTGGACACTTCATGGCCTTAAGACTGTAACTGTGTAACCAAATAAACCCCCTTTTATAAAAGCCAATCCATTTCTTGTATTTTGCTTAATGGCAGCATTAGCAAACCGGAACAGTTGCTATTGTGAATGGAACTTTTTTCTTAATTGCCTCCTTGGTTAGTAGAAACACTACTGATTTTTGCTCATTTACCTTGTATCCCACCACTTTGCTGAATTTGTTTATTAGCTCAAGTAACTTTGTTGTAGATTTCCTGGAATTTTCCAAATATAGGAGCATGTCATCTGCAAACAATGAGTTTTACTTCTTCCATTCTGATTTGGATGCCTTTGATTTCTTTTTCTTGCCGAATTACTCTAGCTAGAACTTCTAGCACAGTTTTTAATAACAGTGTTGGACATCCTTGTCTTGTTCCTGATCTTGGGGAGGCTTTCATTCTCTCGCTGTTGAGTATGATGTTGGCTGTGGGTTTTTCATACACCTGGGATCAGTTATGTAATTGTTTAATTTGGTCATGGATAAAATAATCTGGTTTCCATGCTTTCGTGTGCCAGTCTTCAAAATTAAGAAGTTGAATTTGGAAAATAACTGGATAAAGAGGTGAGTGTCTTCAATAATAAACTATACTCTAAATAGAGATAGTCTAATCAGTATCATTTCTCAACTAGATTCCTGTATTCGTCTCCTAAAAATTGATTCCTTGCTTCAAATCTTGTCTCCCTCCAGTCCCTTCTCAACAAAGCAACCAACATGATCTTTGGAAAATCCAATCTAACCATGTCACTTTTTTCTTAAAAGGATTTCTTAAGATCCTTAAACATCTCCTTATGGTTTTCAGGGAAAATTGCAAACTCCTTGGTTCTGAATAGAAAACCCTTCATGATGTAATAATCCCTGTTGATATCTCTAGATTCATTTTCTGCCTCAGCTCATATACTCAGTTCCAGCCTTACCTTATGACATGCTGTTTCAAAGGCATGTTTCTTGCTTTGGTATTTCTGTGCATTACTTTCCTTTTCCCAAAATCTTCTATGCCCTCTCTACTTCATTAAATCCTGCTCATTTATTCATTCAATAATCTTTCAAGGCTTACTCATGACTCATCTCTTCCAGGAAGCTTCTAAGAGATGCCACCTTGGTCCTTCCTCTGTGGCCCAATAGGACCTGATGCATTTTTCATACAGTTCTGGAACAAACTGTCTATCTCCCTCCACTAGACTGCGTGCATTTTAAAGAAAAGGTGTATAATCTTTGTAGTCCAGGTAACCAGGACTGTATTGGTACAAAGTAGATCCTTAGTGAACCTTTGTAGAATCCATAGATGGCAAGAAGTTCGATATTCAGACTAAGGCTCTGTCAATAACATATAGTATAACTTTCAGTACACTCCTTAATGCCCCAAAGCCTCAGTTTTTTCTAATGTAGCAAGGGGGTTCTTGCCTCATGTGGGTTATTGTAACTGTTGAGGTAGTTTAAAAGTCCCTTTAACTGTTTAAAAAAAAAAAAAAAAAGGATACAAAGATAAGGTGATAGTATTGCAGTGTTATTGTCACCCATATTCTTTTTTTTTTTTTTTCTTTTTTGGCAGCAATCATATTTGTCAAGGTTCATGATTATGTGAGGACAATAAGGGGAGGATAAACTGATTTTTTTCTTTTTTACTTTTTCTGACATCCTAGGAGTACTTTGTTGCTATAGAAATGTAAGAGGATTATCGTGTGTGTGTTTTAATGCTTTATGGCTCTGTAGTTCCACGTGTTGTATAGGAAAGACTACTCCCTTAAGAACAGTAACATTTTCAAATCAAGACTAGCTAATCAAATTTATTAGCTCCCCCCCACACACCCCACTCCTCCAAAAATAAAACATCCTGAAACAGAAGACATCCCTATTTTTAAAACCTTTTTGGCATTATCTATATTTTATTATTTGGTAGAATGATATTTTATTGTTTGGGGATTTTCAGTTCACTTGGGGAACCAAACTTCAGAAAAAGACAGCTACAGACTGCCTTTATTGAAGCAAAAATACAGAGATAAAACTGAAAGGAAAAAGGTCTTAAACTGTGTTATAAAGCAGAAAGTAAAGTCACTTATTTGGGGAGGCTGTTAAAAATTGCCATTTCCAGGGCCATATTCCCTGAAGTTTCTTTGTTTTATCAGGTTTAAAGTTCTGAACTGAAATAACAGAACCCTAATTCTGAAAGAAGCACCATTAGGAATAGTAGACTCACCCTTGGCAGAGCAGCTCTTGAGAACAAAATCAAGTATATTGGAAATTTCAGTGGACTGAAAGCCAGAGTAACTGAGTACTGCTTCTTGACTTGGTGACTTGGCTGGGAGGAGTCGGGGTGAGGGGAGGAGGGTTAATTTAATTTCTCTGAGCCTCTGTTCCTTTATCTGTAAAATGAAAGGACAGAACTAGCTGTTCTCCAAAACCCCCTGGTTCTGAAATTACCTGATTCTAAACAGTTCCAGTTGTAAATACCTTCAGTTTCAACTGCCTTCTCTTGCTCCAATCAATACCCCATTCCACCAGCCATGAACAAATAAAGAAAGCAAGCATCTCTAAACCTATAGTCTTGGACGCATTTCAGAATCTATCAACCCTTAAAGAAATTCTTTGCAATAATACCAAACAAAAAAAATTTCTTTCCTTCATACATGAATAAATTTGCCTCATTGTTAGTAAACAGATTAGCATTCCTAAGCTATAAATAAAGTTGATTCCAGATAAAAGTAAAATGTGCGAGATTTATTTTGAAGTATATTTATTGCTTACGTTGTATAATATAAACTTTCATAAATCCTTAGGAAAACAATTTCCATAAATATTTTAAAAATAATTTTCCATATTTTAAAAATTATTGTTTGCATGATGTGATCATTTTTTTTGCATGCAAAATGTTGGGAAGAATCAACTTTATTAATAACCATGTATGTTCAGTTATATTTAGTTTTATAGAATTATAATTGTTTTCTTTCCATATTCCTTTCTTATCCCTTTGAAAGACTTTCTTTTGATTCCTTTCTTTCTCCTCGACCAGATAACAGCCACCTATTCCTGTTCACAGACAAATATAAATGCATATAAATATTCATGCTCACATTTTCTCTCTCAACTTCCTTTTTCTGCCCTTTTCCTTTCCTCTTTCTCTCTGTTAGCTTTAACCATTGTAGCTACAAGTTAGGACAAGAAAATTTCCGGTATCTTTAATATTACAGGCTGAGAAATGTTGGTGGGGTGAAAAAACAACTAAGTGTAACTTCATAAGGAGACATAGGAGAAGTTAGTCATTGTAACGTGGACACTGGTCTTATTAATATTGTATGCAGAAGAATGTCTACTAAAAATAGTCATTGTGATGGCACTTCCCTTGATTTGTTGCTGCCTCTTTTTTCCATGAAACTTGAGTGACAGAGAGAGAGGCTGGAGAACGTTTTCAATTCTCGAGTGGTATAAGAACACTTTAAGAACTGGTTACGAGTATGGGTTTTGCTGTACACCTGTCGTTCCACTTCTTCCCTGCAACTGATTGGGTGATCCTGGGCCAACTACATATGTTCTTTAAATCTCAGAGATCTTAGGAAGCCAAAGGGTGATGAATATCCTATGCCACCTCATGACCTTGTGAGGGTTAAATAAAGTAATGAGCCATAAAA
Source organism: Choloepus didactylus (assembly GCF_015220235.1). Lineage (NCBI taxonomy): Eukaryota > Metazoa > Chordata > Mammalia > Pilosa > Megalonychidae > Choloepus > Choloepus didactylus. The sequence goes on from NC_051321.1 coordinate 48,209,917, forward strand.
CCCTTAGCACAGTAAACTTTATTTTTCATTTGGGCACATAAAAAAATGTATCATCGTTGTGCCCATATGGCCACCGTTTTACCTTAGGACCCTGCTTCTTATAGTATGTTTCTCAGCTACGTGCACCTGCCTCAAAGCCTGCCTCAGCACTTCTGTGGGTGAGGCTCAGAAGATGATTTTTGAGAACAATTCTCAGAGATGCTCAGACATCAGGTATTTCAGGAGCACTGTCACAGGGACTTATCCCCAGTTTAATATTACAAATCAATAGAAAAAGTGGCTTCAATTTGCAGTTTTCAATTTCCTATCAAACTTCCTATTTTGTAATTTCAATAATACTTAAAAAAAATTCTGTATATTTGTCTTGAAAATAGTATATTTTGATGTTTGGAATAACTGTTGATCTCTTACCAAGAGATCAGACCTTTGAGTTCCTATTTGCACAGCACGTGATTATTCACAAATATTCAATTTTTGTGACATTGCTTTAATTATCCCCTATTGTATGGGATGCTTTCAAGTTGAGAGGAAAAAAATGGTAATGCGAGGATTTTTACATCAGGACTATATATTGAGGTGAAGGAATCTTTTATCATAATAGATTGTGTCCTAGCCAGCATGTGATTAGAATAAAGAGTTACTCTTGAAAAAAGGAACAGGAACATAAATTATCACAATGTTTTATTCATATAGAATACGTATTTGATCAATGGTCATACTTAGTAAAAAAGGAGAAAAGGTTATCATCTATTTATTCTGATTCCCATAAGTTTCATGCTGTTCCCAGGGCAATTCCAACAGAAGTGTCCCTAACAGGTAGATTTGAGTTCCTCATTTCTTACCGGTGAATATATATGGGATGGTATCAGCAGTAAATTGAGCCATTCTAAATGCTAAATGCCCAGTAGAATATGACCAAATGTTGACCTTGGTTGAATTATATTTATACAAAACCCAATGGATAATTCAAATGGCTTAATGATAAAGTTGTGTTTGGTTTAAGAAAAAACAACTTACTCTTTGCTATTTAAAGAGATATCAGGTAAGATAAAAAAAAATTAGTAAAGAAAGTCATTTTTTAAAACTGACTTGTGAACAATTGGGTAGGTAAGAACCTCTGTCTTTAGCATCACATTTTGGACATCTCAATAAACTGGAGTTGTGAAGAGAGTGGAATGAATATTTATACACTGAGAATTTGTAGGTACAATATGCATAATATCGTCAAGGAAAGTGCCTTGTAAATGCTATAACGTGCACACCGATACTGACAGGACAGAAAAGCAAGCAGGCTCCACTGATTTTTTTTTCCCTCTGGCTCCTCATATTCCTTACTAATGCACTCAAGTATGTAAATAATGCATACAACAGATTACATTAGAGATGACCGTCTGCTTATTGCATGCATGAGTCAAAAGGTGTTACTAGTGCATTAGAGACTGAGGATCGGTTCCAGATTGCAGTCTCTTTGCCTAATGGCTGTCACAAATGGGAACTCGAAAACCAAAGCAATTGTTCACGACCATGTTCATGGTTTGTCTCATGAATTGTGTTCCTTTGCATCATAAAAATAAAAAAAGTAGTTTATGAAACAAGCTTTTTTTAAATGCATGAACTCTCTATTAAATAGGAGGCATAAAAAGGTCTTCATGAAAGATTATTACATTGTCCCATGTGGTCTTTCTAGAAGCTGTAGTTGTTATTTCTTTTTAACCTAAGCAAGATAATTGTTAACAAAATGATATTGCAAGCCTTGTGTGATTGTCTTAACAATTTGTGTAACCAGGGATTGACTATACATCTTATCTCTACACCCCCAAACAGAAACTCTGTACCCATTCAGCAAAAACCACATTCCCTCTTCCCCAGCCCTTGATAACCTCTAATCTACTTTTTTTTAATCGCTGAATTGGCTTCTTCTAGATATTTCAGATAAGTGGAATCTTACAGTATTTGTCCTTTCATGTCTGGCTATTTTACTTAGCATAATGTTTTCAAGGTTTCTCTAGGTTTTAGCATGTCTCAGATCTTCCTTCCTTTTTATGACTGAATAAGATTCCTTTGTATGTATATACCACATATTGTTTATTCACCTGCCAATGGCCACTTGGGCTGGGCCTAGGTAGGATGTTTTTAAAAATAATATGCAATTAAATTAGTACCGACAAAAGGGGTCAAGTTTTAGTCCTTTACATTCCTTCAGCTGCAAATTACCTAGAATAGTTTAGCCATTCCCCCAGTTTACCAAATGGAGACTGCAGGAGCTAAGGGGCTTGTCTGAAGTCACTCAGCTAGTTAGTAGCAGACCAGGTTTAATGGAGAGAGATCATTGGAATGTTGAGCTTGTGGGACCTGTGAGTCCACTTGGACTATCTAGGATAGAGCAATATTTAGACATCTGGACCTTCAAGAGACTCAGCTCTCCAAGTGGAAATGTCAAGGAGGCAGTTGGACATTTTAGAGGGACCTGGAATTCAAGGGAGAGATCAGCCCTTGAGGTATAAATTTGGGAGTGGACACTGTAGATCATCTCATTCTATACATGTTTCAACCCTAGTTTTAGCATGCACTGCAGAGGCTAAAATGTTTAAAACTATGTTTCTTAGAATTCCTTGCAGCTAGATTTCTTCATGTGGTTCAGATTCTACCAATCATGTGCTCTCTTGCAAGACACTTGTTTTTTAATAACTTTTTGCTATGAGAATTTCGAATACATACAACATTGGAGTGTGTTGACATTAGAGTATAAAATTACCTCTATTGCCCACCTTCAAAAATTACCAAAGCATGCTGATCTTGCTTCATCTATACCCTTACCTAGTTCCTAACTCTGGATAATTTTAAAGCAATCTTAGATGTATTTCACCCATACATATTTCTGGATATATCTCTAAAAGATAAGCATTATTATTTATAGCATAGCAACAGTAACTTTATCACACTGAAAAAAATTAGCAAGAATGATAATATCTTTATATATCTTAACCCATTATTGTATCTTCCATTGCTTACCCATGGTAGATGCTCAATAAAGCAGCATGGTTTTTCCATATAACTCCATATCAGTGACAAATAACCAAAAGTATCTATTTTTGTTCCAGTTTCAATGGGTTGGCTTAAATGATGGAAACTTACTGGCTCATGGTTTTGAGGCTAGGAGAAGTCCAAAATCAAGGTGTTAATTAATAAAGGCTCTGCTTTCTCCCAGAAGACTGTGGCATCCTGTAGCTAGCTACCTGCCATCCTTGGTCCTGGGGATTTTTTGTTGCATGGCAAGGCACATGGTGGCCTCTCCAGGCTTCTCCCTTCTCTTCCCAGTTCCCTTGACTTTCAGCTTCTGGTTGCTTCCTCAAGCTTTCATTCTCTCTCTGTGACCTTCCCTATAAAGCCTTTGGTAATAAGATTAAGACCCATCTGCTTTAGCTTGGTCCCACCTTAACTGAAGTAACCTCACTCAAAGTTCCTGTTTACAAGAGTTCACATCCACAGTAATGGATTAAGTTGACGAACTTCTTTTTCTAGGATACATAGCTCAAAACCACCACCTTGATCACATTTGTATATGATTTACAAAATATTAATTGAAATTATTTTTTCTCCCAGTTTAATCTTTACTAGCCATGAATCTTTGTCACAGAGTGATTAACTTAATTTTAGCACCACTTTATGTCACCTATTTCTGCAGCCTTTTAGCTACCACAGCCTCCTAGATTATGTTCAGTGTATGACTTTGGTGAGCAGTTTCAGTAATGAAATAAAATCAGACCCGTCTTTTTGCGGAGGTTATGTTCTTTCACTCCCTCTGAGTAGGAGCTGTACCAAAGCACAGAACACTGATTAAGTCAAGATACTGGGATATATGAGGTTTATAAATGGAAACTTGAGGACCTATAGCTTCACAGACTTAGCTCAAAATCCAAGCTAATTCCTAGAATTTGGAAGAAAAGGTAAAATTTTGATTTAATAGATGGGAATATCTTAAATAGATAGTAACATTTTTTAAAAGCTTACTGTATGCTAGATTCTCAATGACGCTTTCACAGGCTTTCCCTCTTGTAACTTAATATGGTTAGACTTAGTACTAATTTTTTAAAATAAACTTTAAATTTAAGAATAGTTTTAAATTTACAGAAATGTTGCAAAGATAGCCTTGCACCCACTTTCCCCTATTGTTAACGTCTTACTTGGTACATTTATCACAACTGTTGAACCAATATTGATGATATGTTATTATTAACTAGACTCTAGTTTTGATGTTTATAAAATACAATAGTATGAAAAATATATATATACAATTAATTAGATGTTTTTTCTCTTTTAAAAATAAAGACCAACTAGAAAATGTAGACAACACAAATAGCATTTTATATCCATTCATAAGAAATGATTTTGTGATTCAGTGTAGGTGACTATACAGTAGTGTATTAACAGATAAAAATAAACTCCGTAGAGTCTCTTTATTGTAGTTCATTTTAATTCTATATACTTAGACTTTGAAGTAATACTTCTAAAATATCTAAATTCTGAAAGAAAAATTGTGTATGAGGAAATGAAACTCTGCAAAACAAAGCAAATAGCTTAAGGTTACACAGCTAATAAGTGATGGATGCTAGTTAAAAAAAATAAAAAGAATAAGAAGAAAAATAAAAAGAACTCTAGTGGAAATAATCTCCTGAAGCATATAATTTAAAGAACCATCTCATATTAAAAACAGTGAAAAGATTTAGTATTTAAATCCTAATCCTGATTAGGTTATCTTTACATAACTTAAATAACAGAGATTGGTCAAAAATGCCATTTTTATAAATTAGGTTATTTTTTAAAAAAATAGTGCCAGTAGCAAGTTTATCAAGGAAGTAATGATATAGCCTTGAGTTAATACCAAAATCTGCTATGAAGTGTGAAAAATATTAATGAAGTTTATGTCACAGGTTTTATCTTTTACAAGGAGAGGTTTGGGAGTGGTTATTTATAATGAGGCTGAGGGATGAAAATTATATCAAGCTGAATGATCTGTATTAGGCATCTAAAAGTAATTACACTGTAATATTAGCATAGCTTGAGGTTCCCTTAGCTAAGACTTCCAAGTAGGACACAGTAGGAAAATTTTTTCTTGGTTTAGTTGTGTGTGTGTGTGTGTGTGTGTGTGTGTGTATGTATGTATGTGTGTGTCTTTATTGTCTAAGAAAAAGGATTAGGGTATTTGGGGATGTACTGTACTCTTGATCCTGAACTCCTTTCTTGATTAGGGAGCAAGAAAATAAATACATTTGAGGGCATTGTTTGAAAATGTATTATTGCTCTCTGATTACTGTAGTTTTTCTGTCTGACTGTCATAGCTGGAGTCTCTTGAAATTTGGGGCTCCAACAGGGTGCTGTTGCCTATTTAGAAAGTAAAGAGAACAACCCAGATTTATTAAAGTTATTTTTAAGTGTAAGCATCATACCTTGGATAAAATTTTCAGAGAATATTTTTGTGTTAGCACTTATATTGCCTGCTGTTTATTAAGTAAAAAATAAGTTTCTAAACCAGAGAACACACTAGGGTTAATTCTAAATGGTATTCTCAGTTGCCTAATTGCTTTTGAATACAGAATCTCTGTTGTCTAAATCACCATATGTATACATCTTGAGATATCATATTTCAGCTTAAAGAAACACAATGATATTAAGATTTGGTATACTGTAGCTGTAACAGCGACAAGAACAAAGTGTTTTGTTGCCTGCTGGTATGACCCATTCTATTGCCAAAATTGGAAAAACAGATATATGGTAGCAATTTGTTTCTGGTGATAGAAAAAGAAAAACACATTGTATAAAGATTTTTATTTTGTTCCAAATCATGTTTGCAGAATATGGATGAATCTCGAAAGAATCTAAAGTAATACTAAACTCAGCCACTTTGTTGACTTCCATAAAAGTAACATCAATGAGGGATGATACGCCGGGAATAGCTTGGTGACTGTCCAAAACACCATAGTTTGCTTCTTCCACACATCTTATTTGGGCATGTTCTTCATGATAAAAGCCAAGTTACATGAGACAAAGTTATGGAAGTGGGGTAACTTTCATTAACTGGAAGGTCTGCTCTATAAATGGCTGCTTCCTGGTGAATTAGGACCAGTGGGTAGGCTTTCCATGATCAATGGCACCTGAAAGAATTGGGGACATTATTTTTCCCAGAAAAAAAAAAAAAATTGTGTTCTGTTTTTGTCATTATCTCACGTATCTATGAGGCAGCAGGAAATATTTATTGCATACTTTCTGTGGCTTGATCTCAAAGTACTAGTTGTAGCAAAGAGAAAAAAACAGACAAAATTCTCTGCTCTCATTCAAGTGCTAGCTGGGAAAGAGAGACAATAAACCAAACAGGAAGGAGGGGTTTATTCCATGTTAGTTAGTGGTAAATATGTATGTTGGAGAGAAATTCAAGGGGCTAGATGAAGTCAGGGAGACCCCACTGAAGAGGGGACATTTAGACAGTGATTTCAAGGAGGTGAGGGAGTTAGTACTGCACATATTTTAAGGCAAGCACAGCTAGGAGGAACAATCAGTACATGCAAAGGTCCTGAGACAGGCATATGTTTGGGGCTTTACAATACATGATCTTGCATATAGAAGTGCAAAACATTTTATTAATGTAAGAGTAACAAGCTTCAAGAAATTTAAAGGGTTTTTCCATAGGTTATGGTCTAATTCAATGATATTATTCTTTCTATCCCCACAGGTAAAATAGTTGAATTTGAAATGAGTATTTCAAAAAGTGGCTCACATACTGTAAACAGAGTGTGCTTAATATGTAGGGTTACGCATCACCTCAAGCCTTTTTTTTTTTTTTCATTAGCCCATCACAGTAATGCTTTAAAAGGTTGTGGCTTGCTCTTACTATTTGTCATGACTCATTTTTGCTAAAAGTGTAATTGGTTGTGAAATTTCAGTTTAAAAAAAAAATTCTTTTCATGCTTTCTAAAGGAAAACATTCAACAGTTTTTCCTACTTTTATTTTTACTGTGTAAAATAGTTTCACCCAGAATAGGGAGAGAAAAATCCACCAAAACATTACACACAAAAGGTCATTTGTCTCATTGGCAGCTCACTGATAAAAGCTAAGTGTATAAGCAGTACTTGGTGGGAAAATATCCCTTCAAAATAATTGCTGGTAACTGAAACACCAAACAAATTAGATAGCAAATTCTAATGTAATACTGTCCTTTCAATTTGGGATACATTTTTTTTCTTACGAATCTAAAACCTTAAAGGATTCATTCTCCTAAGGTCTTTCTTTGAGGGCGTCCTGCTAGGCACCTGCTGTACCACAGGATCTAGTAGTCAGGTCCTTTGCACTCTCCGAACAGTACAGTCAGTTCTGAAAGTACCAAGTGCCACCCTGCTTGTTCAGATTTCTTCATGATTGGCCTTGGACTTAGAAGCCTGAAGGTGATTATCCTATTGAGTTCAGATGAGTGCAATTTGTCAGCAATTTGAGCATTTAAATGGATATGAACTTGAACTGGAGTACATCCAATGTGTAAACTAATTGTAGCATTTTATCTACCAGGTTCTGAAATTACCCGTGAAAATTAAAACACCTCGACTTAGAAATTTTTATGAAACAGTCACTGTTCAGACCGAAAGAGGATAAACCTCATAGAGCTTCTAGTTAAATGCTGAGATATTTGCTTTTATTAGGTGCAGAATATGTATGCTATAAAATCAGAATTCATGGATGGGAATACTGGCTCCAACTTCTAGTAAATAAGCTATTTGGGAAATCTGGGAATAATAATGTCACCTACCTGACAAGGATGTGGTTAAGCTCAAGTGAGGCTAGTAATGTTCTCCATTTTCTTTCATACTGGGTGCTAAACTTATTACAGGTCTAGCACTAGGGGACATTTAAAAAAAAAAAATGTTACAGACTTCTTCCAGAGCACCTTGGGAAGATAGGACCTATATATGAGAGAAATTAAAGGCAAAATCAGTATAATATCAGAAGCAATACTTACATGTCAAATGTAGAAATGTAAACTTGAGTCCCAAGGAGGGAAAGATTATGGTAGACATAGAAATTTCCTTCTCCAGAGAGGAAACTTGAGACTTGACTTGTGAAATGTCAAAGGTAAAGTAAAATAGAAACCATCTGGTCCAGCTCCTCATTGTACAGATGTTGCAAACTGCACAGACTCACAAAGCTGCAAGTTAGTGGGCTCAAATGCAGCTAAGATCTCGAAAGCCATAGATGGTGCAGCTCCTTCCTCTTGTCAGTTACTCGTTTGTGGATTCGTTGGGCAAGCATTTTGAGTGCCTGTATTTCCATGCACTGCTCTAGATGTTGGGGACAGAGCTGTGGGCATAACCCATTGATATCATGGAACTTGTATTCTAGTAGATGATAAATACAGTGAGCTTAGATTAAAAAAAAAATACTGGTAGCAGAATGAGGGGGTTGGGGTGAGCAGGTTAGGATAGGGAAGAGCTTTCTGATGAGTTATAATTTGCACAGAGACCTAGATAAAAAGGAGCTGGCTTGGGTGGGAAAACATTGCCAGCAGAGGGAACAAGAAGGAAAACTCCAAGGTAGAAAAGACTTGACTCAATACAGCCTCTGGAGCAGAGTGAACAAAGGGGAGCCTGATGAAAGGTAGATTGGATGACCCACGTCAACAGTGTACAGGGTAAGGATGAGTATGATTTGGAGAGAGATGGGAAAGGGAAGATGGCACTCAGAAGAGCAAGTGTTTGAGCAAAGGTTTGGAATTAAGAGCAAGGTGGTGTTCTGTGACCACTCACTTATCTTTTGACACAAGTTCCCACTCCGATTTGGGAAGGAACTCCTCATTTGAAAGACAAAAGTACCTTTAGAGAATATAATAGGCAATTTGAAGAAAAGGTTTCATAAATCAAATTTAACCCAATTTAATTTTTAATGTTTTCTCTATTTGTATTACAGTTTTCCAGTCTGTTCATTTTGTGAGCATATATGCCCCTCCCTACTCGTTTTGAGGATGAAGACACTTCGCAGACTAGTGGTTGGGGTGGGAGAGATGAGCCACTTCTCTGTGCTCACACCTGCAGCACCAAAAGCAGAGGAAAGCTTCCCTGAGTTCATTGTTCAGGCTTCTGACTGCAGGCCCCCTGGGACCTTTTTCTATGCAAACCCATCTGTTTTCCCAGACAATTTTCTGAGTGAGCAAGGGCAGATTTCCAGGCAGCACTTACACTGCTGGGTTAAATTTTGTACTTCAGAGCATTCAGTGGAGACCACATTGCCCAGTGGGATTTTACTTGGCAAAGCTCATCCTCCTAAAGTGAAGGTATGAATTTTGTATTACAAGATTCGGCCAGATGTGGTGCAAAAATGCCATTAACTGATTTTTTTTTTTTTTTTTTAAACCACACTATGTCTTAAATTATTTCATTTGAGGCTTTTCCAAGACAAGCGAGTATCTCGCCCTAAGTTTGATAGAGCAGAGCTTTTCTAGGCTGCTTCCTTGTCTTTCAGCCTTTTGGCAGCAGCATTGTCAGATAATTTTCTTCCCTATCCATGGAAAAATGACAACTTCTGCTAATCCAGACAGAGAATCGATGAGCTAGATGGGAAGCTCAGTCATGTTTTGTCCTCCTGAGCAAAAACAAATCACTAGAGTTGAAAAGCCTTCTCTGATATATAATCAGGGTACCTATCCTAGTTAGTGAAGAGAACCACAGTTTATATTATTTGCAACTTTTGCTTATTCAAATGTGTAATGTGCAAAAAAAATAATTTTCTTAAATTGATTCAATAGGATCCCATGTATTCTGTGTCTCCTCTGAGGAATAACTGGATACATGTAGAGTATGATACTTAGCTTGCACAACCATTGACTTTTTTTTTTTTTAATCATCATTTTATTGAGATATATTCACATACCACGCAGTCATACAAAACAAATTGTACTTTCGATTGTTTACAGTACCATTACATAGTTGTACATTCATCACCTAAATAAATCCCTGACACCTTCATTAGCACACACACAAAAATAACAAGAATAATAATTAGAGTGAAAAAGAGCAATTGAAGTAAAAAAGAACACTGGGTACCTTTGTCTGTTTGTTTCCTTCCCCTATTTTTCTACTTATCCATCCATAAACTAGACAAAGTGGAGTGTGGTCCTTATGGCTTTCCCAATCCCATTGACACCCCTCATAAGCTACATTTTTATACAACTGTCTTCGAGATTCATGGGTTCTGGGTTGTAGTTTGATAGTTTCAGGTATAACCATTGACTTTTCTACTAGAAAATAGGGAGTTTTCATATTTCAGTAAGTTAATAAGAAATATTGAATGGAAAAATTAACTCTGAAATGCATAGTGGATTTTTTTTTCTTTAGTGCCACCCTCCCATAAAAAACAACCAAACAAACCAACTCCCAGGGGAATACGACAATTTGAGTCCAAGATTCATTGAACAGTATTCTTGATTCTTGGCTGCCCTCTCCTACATTCCATATACTGCAGGGAAACAAAGATTGTAATATGCTAGTATACCAGATAATTAGGAGACCATAAGTAAACTTGTAATTACAAGGGTTGGTTTGGGGATGAGTGTGGGAACAGTATTATAAAGGATTAAATTATCAAGAGGTGGTAAGGAAGTGGAGACGGTAAGGATAGGGAGGTGGTGACGCTGGATTGAGAGACTATTCCAGGTGCAGATCTGCAGTCTGAGACGTAAAATAGTGTAATTCAGAAACCAGTTACAATGCAGTATTACCTTACAGTGTTTTAAGAACTGCTAGGCCTCAGTATATTTAATAGAGTCTTGCTTTTATGTTGGAGTTTCTTCTCCTTCAAACCCACATATATTTTTCATCAAGAGTCAATCAAACATTTGAAGGGCACACAACTTGCTGTTGGCTAAGACTGAAAGGCAGTAGGAGCCTAAGTCAAAGTGAACAGAAATTTCTCTAACAAAATTAAGAAAACTTGTCTGTCTAGGATGGCTTCCTGTAAATCATTGTGCCTGATGTATTTTGCAAAATACAAGGGAAATGATGCTCAACTTTGGAGGACTTGACTTCACTGAATACATGAATGTCAAGTCAGATAATCTGCTTTCTATCCTGAGCTAGGTCAGGAACCATAAAATTATAGTAGTATTAATTATGTCTGCCCTTTGTAAAATATTTTCTGTGTACCTGGTACTGTTTTGAGTGCTTTGAATAAACTAATTCACTACAAATCACAATGCATGAAGCACGTGCTTTTATTTGCAGATGAGAGACCTAAGTTGAGAAAAGAGCAGTAACTTGTCAGAGTCACTCGGTACGTATAGGAGCAGGTTTCAGACTAAAGCAGCCGAGCTTCCAAAATCAGCTAACACTAATTACATGGCCTTGGAAAACCATGTATTTTCTCTGCATTTGTTTCTTTAGCTATTAATTTAAAAAACAATTTTTGTGAGTATTGAATAAAATAATGTACATAATTGCTGACAGCTCTGTTTGGCATGTTGTGGGCTAGTGCTACTAGCTAGGATGGTATATTTACAATAGAACTCCTTTAACTGGCAGCTGCTCATCTGAAGTTCTGATTATTCTAGAGCATTTTGATGTTCTCTTGAACAGATGTATTCGAATCTGATGACATTATGTGATATTCCAAAACTCTAATCCTGAACAACCACCCAGATTTTGATATAAGGGTTGTGGTATGCAGGGGGTATAATGATATGAATGTACATGTATGCTGAAAATGAGATGAATCAGAAGAGATAAACATACTCTTTAGGGAGATTTCTGATTGACATCTACTCAGGGAATAGAAAATGTTTTCCATAAAAAAGCATGGTTAAGATAATAAAGATTGTAGCTTGTAATAGAGAAGGATATTTTATTTTCTGTACAGAAGATCTTGAATTTCTACTAGTACTTTATCTAATCAGATGATGTCTGATATGTATGTTAGTATGTAACTTTCACCTTTCAGAGAGAATTTCAAATCAACTTGGCATGTACTGCAAGTCTGGAGAAGGCTACAGGCCTACAACCTCATATCTGCTCACTGAAAGGAATGGGAAATACTGTCAGCATGGGGGCGGGGGTTGGTCATGAAGGGAAGGGAGAGAAAGAAGGGAGACCTAAGGTTTAACATTTTTTGTTTTCTAGCAAACGAAATCAGTATAAAGCAATTTACCAGCACTAAGCAATGTCAGATTTCAAAAGAGGGATTGTCACATTTGAATACACAAAATTATTTTTTTAGCAAAGCAATTTGCTTTATTGGTGGTTTCTGTTTTAACTTTTGTACATTTCTGAGAAAGGCACGTTCCTTTTCATCTTTCCTGACAGTCCTTCCAATCTGAAAATCTGAGCCATTTTTTCAGAAAATACTTGGCTGAATGATATTTTGCATTTATATTGAGTCTTTCGATCAATAACCAAAATATATTAGAGTGCTCTAAGGACCATTCCTATAGACTAACAAAAGGAAATCATAGTTTAAGACTAAGCGGCTTTGTGTCTTTTACAGAGTGCACTGGAGAAATTTAATAAAACCCAAAAGAATGGGTCTGGGTCTAGGTGGTGTGTTGGAATCAGAGAATTATAAAGGATGTAATGCTGAAAGAGATCTTAGATATCATCCAGATCAACATCTCTATTTACAGTTGGGAAAATAGAGCCACATTATGGACTAGATCAATGATTCTCAAAGTATGGTTTCTGCAGCATCAGCATTGCCTGGGAACACGTTATAAATGCAAATTCTCAGGCCCTATTGCAGACCTACTGATACTCTTGGGCTGGGGCCCAGCAATGTGTATTTTAACAAGCCCTCCAGATTATTCTAATGCCTGCAATCATTTGAGAATTGCTGGCCTAGATTTTTTTTTTTTTTTTTTATCATCATTTTATTGAGATATATTCACATACCACGCAGTCATACAAAACAAATTGTACTTTCGGTTGTTTACAGCACCATTACATAGTTGTACATTCATCACCTAAATCAATCCCTGACACCTTCATTAGCACACACACAAAAATAACAAGAATAATAATTAGAGTGAAAAAGAGCAATTGAAGTAAAAAAGAACACCGGGTACCTTTATCTGTTTGTTTGCTTCCCCTACTTTTCTACACATCCATCCATAAACTAGACAAAGTGGAGTTTGGTCCTTATGGCATTCCCAATCCCACTGTCACCCCTCATAAGCTACATTTTTATACAACTGTCTTCGAGATTCATGGGTTCTGGGTTGTAGTTTAAAAGTTTCAGGTATCCACCACCAGCTACCCCAATTCTTTAGAACCTAAAAAAGGTTGTCTAAAGTGTGCGTAAGAGTGCCCACCAGAGTGATCTCTCGGCTCGTTTTGGAATCTCTCTGCCACTGAAGCTTATTTCATTTCCTTTCACATCCCCCTTTTGGTCAAGAAGATGTTCTCCATGCTGGCCTAGATTTTAATGCTTCTAACAAATACCCTGGTGTTTATCCCCCCTCTACCATGCTGTTACCTTTCCTCTTTTTCAAAGTCTTTCTCTTTGGAAATTAGGAGAAGGAAATACTCTTCTAAACTGAACTATGTCCACGTGCACCAAATGTAGTGGGGAAAATGAGGGAATTATTTTGTAATACAGCTCTTAATCCACCTTTGTCTGATTTGCAAAACTTTAGACAAAGGTGTTGATTTTTAAGACTCACAATGCTGATAATCGTCTCATTTCCCTAATTCACAGAGCTCTGATTCTCCTAAAGGCTCTCTAGGAGGTATTCAGAGACAGATAGTATTCTGACTTCATACTGTTTAGAAAGAGCCCAAATATCTTGATGATAATGAGCTCAACCACACATCCCTTCACCTGTTTTGTATTCAAATGAATAAACTGCAAAGCCCCAGTCATCCTTTAATTTTTGCCTCCTACCCAGCAAATGCAAATACAACCCTAACCACCCTGTAAAGTTATGCATATTGCTTTGAAATCTTAATGGCTGTTTAGAATGCTGAGTATGGAACAAATAAGAATTAATACTTACCTACTTATCATAGTTAATCACTAAAAGTAGATTGCTGTTATCGAACTCTGCATAATATGTAAATTGCCCTTTTGATTTGCTTAAATTTGTTTACTAAGATTCATTATCATTCTCCCATAAAATAATTGTAATGGTCCTTTTGCAGACAAATCAGGTACGTGTTTTTCATCAATGAATATGAGAAGATGCAATGAGAATGTGCTGGGAACAGAAGCCAAGTTACTATGAAACTAATAAAGGTTAAACTCAGAGCCCCTCACTTGCATAGGCTCTTCCAGTGCCCAGGACCTGATTTTGAACTTGTAATTTTGTATTCTTTTCCTTAAAGAGGGACCAAATTTTGTAGCTTCATGCCCTACAAAATACGGATCCATCCCTGGCTAGGGTACATTAGTCACCATCTCAGAGAGCAGTGTTACTCTACATGTTGAACTGGATAAGAGCCTTTCCATTTATGCTCAAAGGACATTAAACCAAAATGAGTACCCATGTCAGTTTTAAAGCCAATAGAAATTTTTCCATCTATGTGCCTTGACTGTTGTGAGTGCTTCTGGATTAGCATTAGACTGGCTTGTCAATCACTTCTTTAGTATTTTAGATTTCCTTTCACTTGAATAGAAATAGACAAGAAGCACTTAGCAGTTTACTGTGATATTAGGAAATGGAGTATGTATTCACACACTTGTAAATTAAGTCTCTAAAGGCTTTCAAAAGAAGGACAACTTTACTTTTGGTCAATTCTAGCCCCAGAAATTCAAAATCACTTTTTAGTTAGAAAATGTGATTCAGATCTTGACTTGGATCTGAACTTAATGCCAAATGCTTATTCAATAGCTATTTCTTTGATGAATTTCTGTCTTACATCTCTCATGTTTTGGGATTGATGGCATGATTTACACCTTCATTTTGGTGAAAGCATGATTTTTTTCATTATTGAAGGAGACAAAAATGATTCAGTTGTAAATATGAAGTAGTTTAAGAAGGTTTGGATGTTAAATTAATTTCAAAATTCCCAAGGAGAGGATTATATGATTACTGTGGTTTTTGTTTGGTTAGCCTTTTAAAAGTTGAAATGTTGCCAGAAATACTTTTAAATCACTCACTGCTATAGCAGGGCAATTATAAGGGAGGAACAAGCCATGTCTTATGTCCAAGTATTAACGGTGGCGCTGATGGTCACCATTCTAACAGGATCCTATGTGTCAACTACTAGATCAGGGATTGAGACTCATTACGTCTTTCCTCAGCTTTATTGTTAACTAGTCATCTAGCCCGAGGTAATCTCTTTTTGCCTCAATTTTTTCATCTGTCAAATGTAAACAATATCCAATACAGATTTGTAAGACTAGAGTTTGTTAAATTTGTAGTGGTACTTGGCACACAGTTGATAAGTATTAAAAGCATACAAAACAGACATTATAGCTTTTTCAATGAAGAGATCTGAAGCACGTTTGACCTGCATGAGATCACTTCAAGATCTAGGTTAAGAATGGAAGTACCTCTTGCCTATACTTGTCTATATTTGAGTAAATAGAGTAAAGCCTAGCCCAAAGTGACAAGGAGGATCCCAGTTTAAGATTAAAGCTGCTCTCATGGCCTTCCCTCTGCCGTTTTGCAACTTCTTTGTCTTATTCCCATTTGATAAGAAGCATTTTGGTTAGGTCTTTTCAGAAAAGAGCATAAAGAGTCACATAAGTACAGCCATACATTAGGGCAGTCTATGCAATTTGAGACATATTTCCAGGCTCTGCTGATGTTTTGCTACTGTGTTTCAACTACCCACTACCTTACTACAATGACTGAAATATCCATCATAGGATCCACTTCTTTGGATTGAAATATTCTCTCCAGAGGAAAAAAGTTTTGTATTTGGCCAAGGGAGATCAACTTGGTCAATGAGAAGACTTGATTTTTCTTTTTCTGATGAGTATTATATAGCTCATTATAATTCCATTTTTTCTTGGCTGCCTAGAAGCTGTAGTAAATTGAAAGTATAACTATATTAGATCAAAATCACCAAGTACATTTGCATGTTGCATATATGAACCCACCCATGGCCTGTTAATCCTTCTCAATCCAGGACTGTTCAACTCTTAAGGTACTGGACAAATCTCAGAATGGAGCCATTTCAGACCCTAATACTATTTTAATTATAATAATATGAATCATAAGAATAATTTAAAATAGAGATATGTTCAAATTTTAAAGGGTTAATTATGAAATTCATCTGAGCAATTTTTCATTAGAATTGTTTTAAGTAAAATTTTCAAGAGGTTATATTAAAATAATACTTATGATATTAACAACTTTATCTACTTCATGATGCAAAACTTTAGCCAAGCACCTAGAACACAGTAAGTCCTTAGTAAATAGTAGTTGTAATATATTTTTCTTTATCGTATTTTCATATCACGGGTAAGAAAACAAAGTCTTTGAAGTTTAAGTAACATGCCTCTGGTAACACAGAAATGACTTCAGAACTATGATTTTTAACTGCTACATTTTAGAAAATCAATCCAAATTCATCACTCCGTGTTAATATCCTTCCAGGCATTTAATCATACATATATAAAACTAAATACATGTCTGAATATAGTCGTATATGATTAAATATATATATGAATATTTGTTTTACATATATTTTATAGAATTTTAAGTAAATAGGATTTTACTAGATATATTGTTATGTAAAGAACCTGTTAAATTGAAAACATTAGAGAGATTTGAAGTGATTTCATTTTCTTCTTTCAGTTTATCTTCTTTTCTAAGTTTTCTCTAATGAACATGTATTTCTTTCTTTTTTTATAAGTGCAAGAAATTTATTGCTGCATTGTTTACTTGGGTAACAACTGGAAACAACTTCATTGATTGGGGGATAAAAGACTGAATTATGGAAAAAAAAAAAAAAAATGGAAAACAGTCTCCGAAAACCACAGTGCAGAATAAGTTTATTGAGCTAACTGGCCCAAGTAGGAGCAGAACTAAAAGCAAAGTTGCTGCTCAAAGCAAAGTGGTGGGGAAACAGTTTATATACCTGTTTAGAACAAAGAAAGGATATTGGGGAATGAGGAGGGGGAGATAAGGGGCACATGAGCTATGTGAGTTGTCTGGGGCAGAGCATCCTTGGACCATAAATCTGCAAAAGCCGCCCTGGCAGAATGTCTGTGCAGCAATGGGCCTGTCTGGTGAAGATGAGCAGACTTGCTGGTGTCAGCATGACTTGTTTATCACAGTTCTCTTTTCCCGTAGGGGCAGGGGTCTTAATTAGCACCACACGGGATCTTTGGCACATCAGCCTGCCTCAGTTGCTTGTTGTTTCTTCTTTGTAGTTTCCTGAGTAAAATGGGAGTTTGAATATTAGTAAACCTATTTACCATTCCAACTTCACAAACCTTTAGTTCATCAATGTGCCATGGGTTTCTTCCCAAATGAAAAAGGATAGATGTATATCATTTTAAGGGGTATGTAAAATTATATTCTATGACTATATCAAGACCCTATTGATGATATTTCTTCCATTCTATTTTATAGATAGATAAATTCCATAAAACATCCTTTAATATTTACCTTAATACCCTTATGAGATTGTCTTCTTAGGGTAAATCCCAAGAGTGGGACTGTTGGGACAAAGGATAAACCAATTTAAATTTTGATACTCTCTCTAAGCAATCAAAGAGAAAGGCTGTGCAAATTTACCCTCCCACCACCAATGCAAGACAGAAGTATCCTGTTCCTAAATGTCCTTTTCAAAGTTAGGTTAAATCGGTAATTTTTTAACTTGGCTAATATGGTTGCAACTGAGGTTGAAATTTTCTTCCTGTTTATTGTCATTTGTGTCTTTTTGACTAGGCTATTTTAAAATAAAAATTTATTAACTTATGTTCAGGATGAATATTTTTACAAAGTAGAATTTTTGAAATTCCATAGTATAAATAAAACTTATGATACTTTTCTGTTTCACTTATGCTGCTCACTTTAAAATCCAACACTGCTTAAAAACAAATAAATATATTTGAATCAGACGAAGTTTGCTACCAGAAAGTTTCAACACTTAAAAAAAATATATAAATGTACTTGGGTCATATGAAGTTTGCTATCAGAAAGTTTAAGATAATCTCTTAAAGTTTCTGAGGTGGCATTAAAACGTTGTAAGACTGTGTGGTTTCATATTGCTATGAAAGTTGCTTTTCCTGAAAGCCATTTTAGAAGGACTTTTATGTAATATAAATGGTTTTATATTTTTTGGTACATTGATTCCTATAAAACAATAAATAAATCAATCTGTAGACCTAAATGAATAAAACAAAAGAAATTTTTTCCCATGAAATAGTACCATAGAAACCAATACCTCACAGTGTTCCTAGTCAAAACACAAACATGAAGAGCTTCTTTTAAATCAATCATGTTCTTTTTCCTTAGAGTACAAATTTTGTTTAAGTCTTTCTGCAATTACATGCACTTATTTTCTGTATTTATGGAAACTTAAATGTAAAATTCCTGATGAAATGCTGGCTGGTAAAAGGGAAGTAGGAACATTATTGGAATTTCATCATGATAGAGGTATATAGATGAGAAGTTTTGAATTTTTTCTGTTCTCTTACACTTATCACTTAAAAGTTGATTTTCTGTTGGGTTTTATGGAATAAGATATTCACTAAATTTTACCATTGACAGCTGGATAAGTAGAAAATACTCAATATAATTCTTTAGCTGGAAAATACTTTGTATAGTCTTCAATAGCCAATAGGAGGAAAAAACTGTTAAGATCACTGCATTCAAGCAGCCTGGAGTTATTCTGACCATGAAAAGCCCTTGTTAAAATAACTTGCTGCTGTTCTAATCTCAACAACCAAAAACTTGCTCTCTGCTCCCAGGAACTTTTCCAGCATTCCCCACAGGAGGAAACCATCACCACCAAAGGTTTGATAAAGAACTGGCTTTTTGAAAAACAAACCTGAATGAGGGGAGGACTTCAGGACTTCAAGATAAGAAGAAGATGCTGACAGAACAGTTTTTTGTCTTCTATTTTTTTTCTTTTCCTTTCTGCTTTCTTCTGGCTTCTGGCCATTTCTTCGTCTGTCTGGGGTTATAAAAGCTCAACCAGTTCTTCTCACTTTGAACTGGTCTTGGAAAGCTTTTTTTTCCTCCAGTTCCTTGTTGATGCATCTTCAATAAACTCGCCTTGTCACCAAAGCAGAGAGACTTGTTTCTCTGTTTGATGCAGGATCAGGTGGGCCTTACTATTTAAAACCGTGTTTTCTAACGGTAACACCATCTGGTGAACAAAAAACCAAACAAACAAAAAAAACTCCAAATCTCAAAGAGCTGACATCATGGAGTTCATTTCTTTTAGTTTTGATGACCTATGTTTTCTTCTGTTTCCATATTTTATTTACAATTGCCTAAACTGCAGCTGATCATTTGTTGCTATCTTAGTTCCTTTCCTGTGGCATATCCTTACTTTCTGGAATGTTCATTCAATATATTCAACTTATATGCAGATTTTTCTATTTTGGTTAATTAATGAAGGTGCTCAAACACCTGGAAATTGTTTCTGTTAGGCCTCCCTCAAACCCAAATACTCAGATTTGGTATTTCTTAGGGTTCTCCCATGACTTTCATCTTCAAGAGAAAATACTAATCCTGGGCCTCATAAATTACAGTCGATTAAACCATTTCTTCAAGAGAGCTGTTGAAATGGTTACATATTTGCTCTTCACCCCTATTCTCTTCTTTAGATATTTCTGTCAAATTTAACGGTGGGTACTAGTAGATAAATCCAAGCAAGCTTCAATTAGATTATTGGTAAATGTCAAAAATTGCCTTTTCTCTTCCTTCATGATGCAGTATTGACTCCAGGGGAACAAGTTAATAATCTGGAGTTTTATATATGAACAGTGGCTTCAGAAACCCTACTGTTTTGGGGTTTTAATTCATGCTTAAAAATTCTTTCTAGAATAATCATTTTTCTTGTCATTTTCTATTTTTAAAGATATTCTTCTATTCAACCCTCCTTCCTTCACATCTCCATATTTTCTCCAACATGACTGAGTTTTCGTACTAAGTGCAGAAGTGTAAAGGAACAGCCTGGAATGGATTAATTTCCCCCTGGCTTAGCAGTGGAGACAAGGTGACTTTGAAGTTGGGCTTTTCACAGAGCCAAGAACTTCAGGATTAGTGAAACTGAGATAGGATTTGGTTCTTTTAAATAGATAGGTTCCTTAATTCAGCCAAATTGTCAGCAATCGTTTTTCTATTTATCCTTTAAAGTCTTTAAATGTTTGCCTCAGAATGAGCTATTAATGTCAAAATTTGCAATCGAGTCTGTTAGAAGACATTTTAAGTCTTGTTCATACTTGCTGTATGTGCAAATTAATGTCAATTACAGTGATATTTATTTCTGGTTTTTGTTTGGAAATCTTTTTAATTAAGGTTTTATTAAATTGTGACTAGCCACAGACCATTTAGCATATTTAGATCAGTTTCTAGTTGAGAAATTTTGTCTTCATTCTGTTTCTCTGTTGCCATATAGCTGTTTGTTTTCCAGAAGTGTGGGATAATTCTGTTGATTTTTTTCCATAATAGATCTTTTTAGTAATCCCAGGGCAGTTTTAAGAAATGTACTTTGATTTAATGTACATAGAAAAGGTGAAGTGTGATGTCTCTTTCAGTATATGCATGAAATATTATTAGTTATCTCTGACAATAAAACATTAACATAAATGTTTTCCTTTGTTAACTTTTATATTTTTATACTAAGGAAAATAGAATTTCAGAGAGTAGCATGTCACTAATGCTAAAAAGTGAACCGCCGATCTCTTGAAAAGATTTGCCTTGTATGTCATATTCATTGATTTTTATTTGTAATGCCACTATACCTGAATACAAAGTCACAAATGAGAGAGGAAATCAGCATAACATTTTGATTAGATTACATTAATTCTTCTCCTTGTCTATTATTTTTTTCAGACAAATATCCATTGTTAACTGCATCTAGGGTAATAATTCCATTCTCACCACATATGCATATTTTTAAATGTTCATTTTTATGCCAATGAAATTTTTTGTATAAGTGTCACTGCTAACAGACTTTAGTAATCCTCCCCATCACTTTTCATGGAAAAGTAGTTGAATTTAGAATGTAAGTGCTTTGACATAAATTACAAGAGAAAATATAGGCTAAAATGGAGCACATGAAATCAAACATTTTTTTTAATTGGGGTAAAACACATAAAACATTTACCATTAGTGACATTGAGTACATTCACAATATTGTGCAACAATCACCTCTCTCTAGTTTCTAGAACATTTTCATCACCCTAGAGGAAAACCCCACAACCATTGAGCACTTACTTCCCATTCCACACCCCTCCATCCCATTCCCCACCCCAGCCTTTGGCAACCACTATCCTGGTTCCTGTCTCTGATTTGCCTATTTCGGATATTTCGCATAAATGGGATTACACAATAAGTGGCTTTTTGTTGCTGGTTTCTTTCACTTAAAATATTTTCAGGGTTCATTCAGCATGAATGGGTATCGGTACTTCATTCCTTTTTATGGCTGAATGATTTTCCTAAATATGAATGTACCACATTTCGGTTACTATCAGTTGATGCACATTTGAATTATCTCCACCTATTGACTATTTTGAGTAATGCTTCTATAAACATTTGTACATAATTTTTTGTTTGAACACCTGTTTTCAATTATTTTCTGTATATTCTCCGCAGTGGAATTGCTGGGTGATACTGAAATTCTATGTTCACCTTTTTTTTTTTCTACATGTGTAACAATAACACAAAATGTGAACATGGAGATGTCTTTAACATCCTGGGTCAGTGACTCTCAGATTCTCTGTAAATGGTGTCATTTATTTATCTGTGGCCATCATCTCATACATTCTTGATCCTCACTTTGTGTTTAACATTTTGAGGAACACCTAAACTTTTCCTCAATGGCTGCACCATATTACATTTCCACCAGCAATATAGAGCGTTTCAATTTCTACACATCCTCACCAACTCTTGTTATTGTCCTTTTTCTTTTTTAATTGTGGACATCCTGTTGGATGTGAAGTGCTATCTCATTGTGGTTTTGATTTGCATTAACCTAAAGACTAATAATGTTGAGCAACTTTTCATGTGCTCATTGGTCATTTGTATATCTCCTTTAGAGAATAGCCAATTCAAGTCCTTAGCCCATTTTTAAAATTGAGTTGCTTGTCCTTTTATTGTTGAGTTGTGAGAGTTCTTTATACATTCTGAGTATATCTTCTGAGTTGATAATGAAATTTTTAATTTTTATGAAGCCCAATTTATCTTTTTTTTTTCTTTTGCTTGTGCTTTTGGTGCAATACCTAAGAAACCACAGCCAAACCCAAGGTTATGAAGATTTATACCTAAATTTTCTTCTAAGAGTTGCATGGTTTTAGTCGTTACATTTAAGCCATTGATCCATTTTGAGTTAATTTTTGCTTGTGGTATGAGGTTAGGGTCCACCTTCATTCTTTTGCATGTGTATATCCAATTGTTTCAGTGCCATTTGTTGAAGAAGAGACTGTTCTTTACCCATTGACTGGTCTTTGCATACCTGTTGAAAATTAATTGACCATAGATGTATAGTTTTATTTCTGAACTCTCAATTCTATTCCATTGATATGTGGCTGTTCTCATGCCAGTACCACACTATTTTTATTACAGTAGCTTTGTAGTAAATTTTGAAATTGGAAGGCCTGGGTATTCCAGCTTTGTTCTCATTTTCAAAATTGTTTTGGCTATCAGGGCCCTTACAGTTCCATATAAATTTTAGGATCGGCTTTATCATTTGTGCAAAAATGGCCATTCATATTTTATTAGAGATTAAATTGAATCTGTAGATCACTTTGGATAGTACAGCAATTACATTTTAATATGTTTTAAAATATTGTTTTGCCTTTATAAACTCATGTAATTTAACTGTGAGAGACCTTATGAAACAGCTAAGCCAAATCTCGTATCTTAGAGCTCAAGAAATAGGTGTACCAAGGCTATTAGAAACTAAATACAGCTGGAAGCAGGAGAGACAGTTGTAGAACCTAGTTCTTTTTGATCCAATGATCTTTCATGATTCTAGAATGGATTGACAGGCAGTTGTCAAGCAACATATTCTTCTTTTCAATACCTTCCCACCATGACCTCCCCCCACAGTTATCTTTTTATTTACTTTTTGTCATGAAATATTTAAAATGAAAAAGCTAAAAGGAATAATATTTAAAATATCTAATCTCCCAATATTTAAATAATTTCTTGCCAAATCTGTTTCTGTTCTTTTAGGAAATTAAACATGAAATAAAAAATTTTTGAAATCATAACTCACTCCGTTCTTTTCTTCTCTTCTCCAGAGGTAACAATTCTTTAGTTATTCTATGTCTTTTCCGTACACATTTTTATACTGTTATTGCATATGTGTATGTCTATACTCAACATGTAGTGTTTGTGTATTTGTGAGACGTATAAATATGTGCCATAATCTGTACGCCCTCTGCAGCTTGTGTTTTTTCACTCACTATTATGTTTTTAAAATATATCTAGGTTGGTATGTAAAGATACAACTTGTTTATTCAGGTTCTGTGTCTCATTGTAGCATATACCACAATTTTTGTATCCATTTTCTTGTTAAAAGTTTGGGATTGCACCCCCAAATTTTGATATTACAAACAAGACTACAATTATTCTTGTGCAGCAATTCTAAATCCCCATTAATCCATATCCTTACTAATACATGATATTATTAAACTTTAATTGCTGACAATATTATGGATTTGAAATGGGATCCTCTTGTGCTTTTAATTTGCATTTCCTGAATTCAAAAGCCAAATTTTGTGTTTTTTTAAGGTATTGAATAAAATTTTTAAATGTTAATTTTTTATACCACCTTTCTTTCTTGAAAAGGCCCTTTTTGTGGAAGAAAATTGAAGGAATAAACACATGTATCAGGCTGTTAGTACCTTTGAAATGGTCCCCAAAATCATTTTTATTTATAGTTTAGGACATTTTCTTAGAAGCGGTATACTAAAATTTGGAGACTGAGTTGTGACTAACTGCTAAGATAAATTCTTAAACTGATGAAAGTGGAAAAAAATTACACTAACTATTATATCCACTACCAACTTTAAGTAACCTCTTCTAAGTTGGCTGGAAAAATCTAACCACTATTCCATAATATCATTTTCTCTGAGAAAATGCATTCTACAGCTCCTGGCATTCTGCTGGCTCTTAAGAGAGCTCACCTGTGATCCCTGCAGTGCGGCCCAGCTGCTTATAAACAGAAGTTGGCTATAACACAGATAACGCCTCGGGGATTTGGTGGGAATTCCTTGAGACTCTTACCACTTTGAGTCTTCATAGCATTAGAAACCGGAATATGTTCCTATTTAGTTTTATTTATTTATTTTATACGCTTATGTCCTTTTTTTTCATGTGTGTCTTTATTTTATCACTCATTTACCCATACACTGGATAAAGGGATTGCCAGTCACAAGGTTTTTGCAATCACACGGTCACAAGATGGAGGCTATATAGTTGTACAATCATTATCAAAGATCAAGGCTACTGGTTTACAGTTCAACAATTTCAGTTATTTCCTTCTGGCTATTCTAATACACTAGAAACTAAAAAGAAATATCTACATGAGTCAGTAGTCATAATCATTTGTCAGCGCCTAACTTCTCAGTTGCAACTCTTCCCTCTCATTTGATCATTCTCTCGATATTCAGGGATATCTGGGCAATGACCATTCTAACTTCTTCGTGCTGAAAAAGGCCCATTTAGTTTTGAAATTAGCTGCATGATGCCATCAGTTGTCAAATTCAAAGGTTAATTAGGATCACATCTATTATTTTACTTTTTAACTGCTTTGAACCTATAGTTCATTACCTGTAGTAATGTAGCTGGCAAGAGTTATGTCCAGTTAAGGCCACAATTGCTTTTCACTATATAATGTTATATGTAGTTGTCATATGTAAAATATTTTAATAGAAAAAATCATAGTTCTATACAGGACACAAGATTTCTCAGCAGTGAGCTATTTGGTAATCTGAACATTTACAAATTCATGTTTGCATTCTTTCAAAAGTGAGTGCAAAGAGAGCTAGAAGAATTCAGTAAAAAACGTGCAGGCTTTAATGTCAGAGTTCATTCAAATTCCAGCAGCAATATATGAATTCAGGCAACTTTCTTGACTTTTCTGAGGCTCTGTTTTCTGTAAAATACAGATAATACTTTGAAGAGTTGTTTATCACTTAAGTCCTGAATTCTCCTGTCCAGTTTCTTGTTCTCACAGTCTTCCCCCATCTCATTAAACAGAAGCACAATCTGCCCAGACCAAAACCACAGGAATCATCCTTGATTCCTCTTTTCTCTCAACACATACAAGCCATGGTTAGGTCCTATTGCTTTTCTATCAAAATATATCCTCCATGCATTCAATTTTCTCAATTTACACTTGGGTATTTTGTCCAAACCACTGTTTTCTGAACCTAGGCTGTTAACTAGTGCTCTTCCAATTCAGCCTTGGCATAACAGATGGAGAAATCTTTTAAAAATGGCATTCAGTTACCATAGGTCCTTAAACCTTGATTAAAATCCTGTTAAGGCTTTCACTGCATTCAGAATAAAATCTCTACCCAAACCTGTAAAGCTCTATGTTATATGCCCCTCCTTACACCTGATGCTCACTTTTGCTGTCCCTGGCTTTGCTCTTTGCCTTGCTTCTGTCCTTTCCACAAGGCCTTTGCACTTACGACACCTACCTTCTGGAATGGTCTTGACTGCGACCTTCTCATGCTTAGCTTCATTTCCGAGTCTAATTATCTTAACTTCAAAGAGCTCTTACTTAACCCCTCTGTGTAAAATACCTATCACTCCAACTCAAGGTGCTCTTTGACATATCATCCTCTTTCACTTTCTTTATAGCACTTATCAATAACTAAAAGTATTTTGTTTTCTTACTATTTATTAATTGTCTCAACTAGCATCACCTGTCCAGTAAACAGTAACATAAGAAGATAAGTTTCATGAAAATAGGTATTTTGTCAATCTTGTTCATGCTGTATATGTAACATTCAGAACAGTGTTTGGCACCAGTTATTGCCACCTCAATGTAAAATTGTGGAAATCGCTGATAGGCACTGTTGCCAGCCTTGAGTTCCCAGGTTCTTGGCCGTACCGTGAGAAAGAATTCAAGGGCATAGCACAGATGGAACAAGCAAGTACACACACAAGAGGGGTGTTTGGGCGCTCTCGCAAGAGAAGAGGGGCAATACTGTCGGGGAGCGTTTGCTTTTATAGTTTTCCGTTCCTTTTGTAATTTTCTATTTTACTGCTTTCCCCCTTTTCCTCCTTCACTGATGCTTGCGTGTAGATAAGTCACTCACCCCGGTCAGTTGGCACCAGTCTGTTTCTCCTCCGAGATGTCTTTCTCCTTGTGGCCTGACACCTCCCTGAAATTTGCCTTTTGCTCATTAGCCAGCCACTGCCCTAATTCTAATCCTGCCTCTGTACTGATAATACACACATGCACACACACATGCCAAAACTAGAAAAGTGTCTGAAAAAGTAGTGTCACAATGACTCTTTTGGAGCTTATCTACTTGGCTATGGATGTGTGTGTATGTGATCACAAGTAATTGTGATAATTTCTATGAGAGATACTAAGTTAATCAGACACTAATGGTACAATTGGCAATCTTCCAGCAAAACTAAGAGGAGTTAAAATTGCATACCTAACAAACTGGGAGTAAAAGAGATACAGATAAAGCAGCATGGGAGATAAAATAGGTTTTCCCTTAAGTAAAACATACTACGCAGAATATGTCATTTACCCTGGTCTTCAGTGCCTTAAAATTTCATGAGCAATGTCAAGTTAATTTTGAAATAATCACTAGAAAAGTGCTAACTGAGGCAGAAAATCATTTTAATGTGAGTAGGATGAATTATTCCTCAAGTGCCCTTGAGGAATACCATAATGGAGCATAGGTTTTTTTAGCATAAAAAACTAAATTTTGTAGCGAAATTTTAATGATTTGGAGGATTAATTCACAGTATGTAATGGTGTGGCATGTGTAACATTTAAGAAAACTTAAGTGTTTTCTCTCTTTCATTTAGAATGAGAGTACTCCTTAGATAAGGCTTTACAGAGCTCGTGGTGGAATATAAATTATAGTTAAGAGTAAAACTGGAATTTCATGGAGCACATTCTTTCCCTATCTCTAGCCTTAATCAGACGTTTGCAATCAAACTACTTGCATTTACTTCTTTTTCTTTCACTGGGAAGTAACATTTTTCAGGTATATTTGGAGAATTAATTAGTTTTAATTAATTTGTTTCCTCTCTTGCTTTAATAACTCTGTTGAACCTCAGAGTATCTCATTGTAATGGTGCGGACCTCATTGGCCAAGTGCATTACAATAGCCTTTGGTTTGATTAGAATTCCTCTGTTGATGTCAGTCAATTAACAAAAGTGGTTTTTAAATGGCTAACTTGTAAGCCGCTTTGTGCCAGGGTTCTAAAGGGACTTCAGGTGTAGACAACTAGGCCTGCCTTCAAAATACTTTAAAATCCAGTTAAGAAGATAAGACTAACTTACGAGACCATCTAAAACGAACACAATATATTATTAAGCTTCTGCAATCTATAGTGTGATCAATAAGTGATAGGGAAAGGGCCCAGGGTAATTGATATCAAATTCAACAGATCTCCATTTTCATAATAAGCCCTTATGAGTTGGAAATTACTTACATGTGTATCATCATGCCTGAAATTCTTCTCTCATCATGCCTGAAATTCTACTCTTAGTAACTGAATCCCCAAGTCTGAATACTCTTTGGTCTTCAGGAAATCCTATTCGTCTATAAAGAATTGCAGGAATGGTAATGCTCAGCAAATACCAAACAGTCCACATCTATGGGGTGCCGAAAGGGGAAAGTACAACGAGAAGAATAGGGAAGCAAATACCTGATGAGGGCCTAATAAGTTTCAGTTATGTATGCACATGTGTTTTCTCATTTAATCCTAAAAATTATCTTGCAAAATAGTTTTTATTTGTGTTCATTTCACAGTTGAGGAAACTGAGGCTCAGAGAAGGGAAAGAATTTGATCTGGATGGCTCAGCGAGGAAATGGCAAAGACAGAACTTAGGCTTCTCTTTCCAAAGCTACTGTCACTGCAGCATCATTCAATTTTCTAGATTTAAAAAAAAAAACAAAACTAAACTGTAACACTATAATAGCAGTCACATATGAGGAGGGATTATTGTAGTTGTTTGGGGACTGTTTGATTAGGTTCTATTAATTAGTTCATTAATTTTGTGATTTACATAGTGGGCCTAAGAACATGTGATAGAATGTGTTTGATTAGCCAGGTTCATGATGAAATGGAGTAATCAAATCTGAAGGACACATGGTCTGTATCTTCAAGAAGTTTGTAAATGAACATGGGAGACTTATAAAATATATTAAAATTAATTTCACCTGTTACTTTTTCCCCCCTTTTTAACGTGGCTACTAGAAAACTTAAAATTACATATTTGGCTTGCATTGTATTTCTATTGGATAGAAATGATCTAAATAAAGAGGTAAATTGGGATGGACGTTCCTCCCACTTCTTAATGTTGATTTTTTTTTTTTGTCCTTATGTGTCTGATTCATTTCATTCAATGTAGTGCCCTCAAGGTTTCTTCATCAACCAATTTTTTTAATTCGTTTTATTGAGCTATATTCACATACCATGCAGTCATACAAAACAAAGAGTACATTCGATCGTTCACAGTACCATTACATTGTTGTGCATTCATCACCAAAATCAATCCCTAATACCTTCATTACCACACACACAAAAATAACAAGAATAATAATTAAAGTGAAAAAGAGCAATTAAAGTAAAAAAGAACACTGGGTGCCTTTGTTTGTTTGTTTTTTCCCTTCCCCCATTTTTCTACTCATCCATCCATAAACTAGACAAAGGCGAGTGTGATCCACATGGCTTTCCCAATCACATTGTCACCCCCCATAAGCTACATTTTTATACAATCATCTTCAAGATTCATGGGTTTTGGGTTGTAGTTTGATAGTTTCAGGTATTTACTGCTAGCTACTCCAATTCACTAGAACCTAAAAAGGGTTGTCTATATTGTGCGTAAGAGTGCCCACCAGAGTGAACTCTCAGCTCCTTTTGGAATCTCTCCGCCACTGTAGCTTATTTCATTTCCTTTCACATCCCCTTTTTGGTCAAGAAGATATTCTCCATCCCACGATGCCGGGTCTAGATTCCTCCCCGGGAGTCATATTCCACGTTGCCGGGGAGATTCACTCCCCTGGGTGTCTGATCCCACGTAGGGGGGAGGGCAGTGATTTCACCTTTCAAGTTGGCTTAGCTAGAGAGAGAGGGCCACATCTGAGCAACAAAGAGGTATTCGGGCGGAGGCTCTTAGGCACAATTATAGGGAGGCCTAGCCTCTCCTTTGCAGCAGCAGTCTTCCCAAGGGCAAGTCCCATGGTAGTGGGCTCAGCCCATCAAACCACCAGTCCCCTATGTCTGTGAGCACATCAGCAAACCTCACGGTGGGGCAGGCCAATACCCTTACATTCTCCACCAGCTCCTCAAGAGAGCTCTGCATATTTTTTTCATTGTTTTTTTTTTAAATCTATTACATTAAAAAAAAATTTAAAAAAAACATTTCAAACAGACCATAACAAGGGAGTAAGAAAAAGACAGGTAACCTAAGATAACTACTTTACTTCCAACATGTTCCTACTCTACCCCAAGAAAGTAACCTAATATAACAACATTTCTGTGAACTTGTTCCTACTATACCCATCAGAAATTAACAGACTATAGTCATTCCTGGGCATTCCCGGAACGTTAAATTTACCCACGATAGCTTATCTGTTCTTATTGGGTTATCATTCCCCCTTCCTTAATTGCTCTCTATCTCTAGTTCCCCTACATTCTACATTATAAACCATTTGTTTTACATTTTTCAATGTTCACATTAGTGGTAGCTGTCTATTTTTGTGCCTGGCTTATTTCGCTCAGCATTATGTCTTCAAGGTTCATCCATGTTGTCATATGTTTCACAACATCGTTCCTTCTTACTGCCGTGTAGTATTCCATCGTGTGTATATACCACATTTTATTTATCTCCTCATGTGTTGAAGGACATTTCAGTTGTTTCCTTCTCTTGGCAATTGTGAATAATGCTGCTATGAACACTGGCGTGCAGATATCTGTTTGTGTCACTGCTTTCAGATCTTCCGGGTATATACCAAGAAGTGCAATCGCTGGATCGAAGGGTAACTCTATATCTAGTTTTCTAAGGCAGTGCCAGACTGACTTCCAGAGTGGCTGAACCATTATACAGTCCCACCAACAATGAATAAGAGTTCCAATTTCTCCACATCCCCTCCAGCATTTGTAGTTTCCTGTTTGTTTAATGGCAGCCATTCTAATCGGTGTTAGATGGTATCTCATTGTTCATCTTAATTTGCATCTCTCTAGTAGCTAGTAGAAGCTGAACATTTTTTCATGTTTCTTGGCCATTTATATTTCCTCTTCAGAGAACTGTCTTTTCATATCTTTTGCCCATTTTATAATTAGGTTGTCTGTACTACTGACATTGAGTTGTAGGATTTCTTTATATATGCAAGATATCAGTCTTTTGCCAGATACCTGTTTCCAAAAATTTTTTCCCATTGAGTTGGCTGCCTCTTTACCTTTTTGACAAATTCCTTTGAGGTACAGAAACTTCTAAGCTTGAGGAGTTCCCACTTACCTTATTTTTTCTTTTGTTGCTTGTGCTTTGGGTGTAAAGTCTAGGAAGTGTCTGCCTAATACAAGATCTTGAAGATGTTTCCCTACATTATCTTCTAGGAGTTTTGTGGTACTGTCTTTTATATTGAGATCTTTGATCAACTTTGAGTTAATTTTTGTTTAGGGTGTGAGGTAGGAGTCCTCTTTCATTCTTTTGGATAACGATATCCAACTCTCCCAGCCCCATTTGTTGAAAAGACCATTATGACTCAGTTCAGTGACTTTGGGGGCCTTATCAAAGATCAGTTGGCCATAGATCTGGGGTCTATCTCCGAATTCTCAATTTGATTCAATTGATCTATATGTCTATCTTTGTGCCAGTACCATGCTGTTTTGACAACTGTGGCTTTACACTAAGCTTCAAAGTCAGGGAGTGTAAGTCTTCCCACTTCGTCTTTCTTTTTTTAGAGTGTCTTTAGCAATTCGAGGCATCTTCCCTTTCCAAATAAATTTGATAACTAGCTTTTCCAAGTCTGCAAAGTAGGTTGTTGGAATTTTGATTGGGATTGCATTGAATCTGTAGATGAATTTGGCTAGAATTGACATCTTAATGACATTTAGCCTTCCTATCCATGAACATGGAATATTTTTCTATCTTTTAAGGTCCCCTTCTATTTCTTTTAGTAGATTATGTATTTTTCTTTGTATAGGTCTTTTACATCTTTGGTTAAGTTTATTCCTAGGTACTTGATTTTTTTAGTTGCTATTGAAAATGGTATCTTTTTCTTGAGCATCTCTTCAGTTTGTTCATTTCTAGCACATAGAAATATTACTGACTTATGTGCACTAATCTTTTATCCTGCTAATTTGCTAAATTAGTTTATTAACTCTAGTAGTTGTATTGTCATTTCTCAGAGTTCTCCAGATATAAGATCATACCATCTGCAAACAATGACAGTTTTACTTCTTCCTTTCCAATTTGGATGCCTTTTATTACTTTGTCTTGCTGGATTGCCCTGGCTAGCACTTCCAGCACAATGTTGAATAACAGTGGTGATAGCAGGCATCCTTGTCTTGTTCCTGATCTTAGAGGGAAGGCTTTCAGTCTCTCACCATTGAGTACTATGCTGGCTGTGGGTTTTTCATATATGCTCTTTATCATACTGAGGAAGTTTCCTTCAATTCCTACCTTTTGAAGTGTTTTTATCAAAAAGGGATGCTTGATTTTGTTGAATGCTTTTTCAGCATCTACTGAGATGAACATTTGATTTTTCTCTTTTGATTTGTTAATGTGTTGTAATACATTGATTGATTTTCTTATGTTGAACCATCCTTTCATGCTGGAATGAACCCCACTTGGTCATGGTATATGATTTTTTTAATGTGTCTTTGGATTCGATTTGCAAGTATTTTGTTGAGAATTTTTGCATCTATATTCATTAGGGAGATAGGCCTGTAGTTTTCCTTTTTTGTAGCATCTTTGTCTGGTTTTGGTATTAGATTGATATTAGCTTCATAAAATGAGTTAGGTAGTGTTCCATTTTCTTTGATGTTTTGAAAGAGTTTAAGTAAGATTGGTGTCAGTTTGTTTTGGAAAGTTTGGTAGAATTCCCCTGTGAAGCCATCTGGCCCTGGGCATTTATTTGTGGGAAGTTTTTTGATGACTGATTGGATCTCTTTGCTTGTGCTTGGTTGGTTGAGGTCTTCTGTTTCTTCTCTGGTCAGTCTAGGTTGTTCATATGTTTCAAGGAAGTTGTCCATTTCCTCTACATTATCCAGTTTGTTGTCATACAGTTGTTCATAGTATCCTCTTATAATTCTTTTAATTTCTTCGGGATCTGCAGTAATGTCACCTTTCTAATTCATTATTTGTTTATATGGGTCTTGTCTCTTTTTGATTTTGTCTGTCTAGCTAGGGGCTTGTCAATCTTGTTGATCTTCTCAAAGAGCTAACTTTTGGTGTTATTTATCCTCTCTCTTTTTTTTTTTGTTCTCTATGTCATTTATTTCTGCTTTAATCCTTGTTATTTCCTTTCTTCTACTTGGTTTAGGATTGGTTTGCTGTTCATTTTCTAGCTTCTTCAGTTGATCGTTTATTTCTTTGATTTTGGCTCTTTCTTCCTTTTTAATGTATGCATTTAGTGCTATAAATTTCTCCCTCAGTACTGCTTTTGCTGCATCCCATAGGTTTTGGTATGATGTGCTCTCATTTTCTTCATCTCTATTTATTTAGCAATTTCTCTTGCTATTTCTTCTTTAACCCACTGATTGTTTAGGAGTGTGTTGTTTAACCTCCAGATATTTGTGAATTTTCTAAGTCTCTGATGGTTATTGACCTCTAGTTGTATTCCATTGTGGTCAAAGAAGGTGCTTTGCATAATTTCAGTTTTTTTTTAAATTTACGGAGGCTTGTTTTATGTCGCAGCATATGATCTATTCTGGAGAAAGTTCTGTGAGCACTAGAGAAGTATGTGTATCCTGGTGATTTGGGATGTAATGTTCTATATATGTCTGTTAAATCCAAGTCATTTATCAGATTGATTAGGTTTTCAATTTCCTTATTGATCTTCTGTGTGGTTCATCTATCTATAGGAGAGAGAGATGTGTTGAAGTCTCCCTCAATTATTGTGGAAACATCAATTGCTTCTTTTCGTTTTGCCAGTGTTTCTCTCATGTATTTTGTGGCACCTTGATTGGGTGCATAAACATTTATGATTGTTACTTCTTCTTGTTGAATCACCCCTTTTATTAGTATATAGTGGCCTTCTTTGTCTCTCATAACATCCCTGCATTTAAAGTCTGTTTTATCTGAGATTAATGTTGCTACTTCTGCTTTCTTTTGGCTGTAGCTTGCATGAAATATTTTTTTTCCATCCTTTCACTTTCAATTTCTTTGTGTCCCTGTGTCTAAGATGAGTCTCTTGTATGCAACATATTTATGGTTCATATTTTTTGATCCATTCTGTGAATCTGTATCTTTTAATTGGGGAGTTTAATCCATTTACATTCAACATTATTACTGTGAAGGCATTTCTTGAATCAGCCGTCTTATCCTTTGGTTTATGTTTGTCATATATATTTTTCCCTCTCTCTATTAATGTCCTTAATGTACCTGTACTGAATCTCTTTAGTACTCAACCTTTCTCCGTCTCTCTCTCTCCTTTCTTTGTTTCTTTGTCAGTAGGTCTCCCTTTAGTATCTCAAATAGGGCAGGTCTCTTGTTAGCAAATTCTCTCAGTATTTGTTTGTCTGTGAAAAATTTAAGCTCTCCCTCAAATTTGAAGGAGAGCTTTGCTGGATAAAGAATTCTTGATTGGTAGTTTTTCTCACTCAGAATTTTAAATCTGTCATGCCACTGCCTTCTCACCTCCATGGTGGCTGCTGAGTAGTCACTACTTAGTCTTATGCTGTTTCATTTGTATGTGGTGAATTGCTTTTCTCTTGCTGCTTTCAGAACTTGTTCCTTCTCTTCTGTATTTGACATTGTGATCAGAATATGTCTTGGCATGGGTTTATTTGGATTTATTCTATTTGGAGTTCACTGGGCATTTATGATTTGTGTATTTATGGTGTTTAGAAGATTTGGGAAGTTTTCCCCAACAATTTCTTTGAATACTCTTCCTAGACCTTTACCCTTCTCTTCCCCTTCTAGAACACCAATGAGTCTTATATTTGGACTTTTTATTTTATCTATCATATCCCTAAGGTCCGTTTAGATTTTTTTGATTTTCCCCCCATTGTTTCTTTTGTTCTTTCATTTTCCATTCTGTCATCTTCCAGGTCACTGATTTGCTGTTCAAGTTTCTCTCATTTTGTGCTATGAGTATCCAGAATCTTTTAAAGGTCAACAGTTTGTTTAATTTCCATAAGATCATCTATTTTTTAATTTACTCTTGCAATTATTTCTTTATACTCTTCTAGGGTCTTCTTCATGTCCTTTATATCCTGTACCATGGTCTCGTTCTTCATCTTTAGTTCTTTTATTAATTGCTCCAAGTACTGTGTCTTCTCTGATCTTTTGATTTGGGTGCTTGGGCTTGGGTTATCCATATCGTCTGGTTTTTTCATATGCTTTAAAATTTTCTGTTGTTTTTTGCCTCTTGGCATTTGCCTAACTTGATAGGGTTCTTTTAGGATTTGTAGACTGATTAAAACCATTATCTCTAATTTGTCAGATCTACAACTTTGTGGAGTACACTTTCTCTAACTAAAGAGCAGGTGGCATCCACAAGCCACCTATTCCCCTCAAGACAGTTCTCCCCCACTTTGTCTTTGTGGTGAGTGTGGGGATGTATGTCTCGTGGGGCCAATTGGTGTACCAAGCTTGCGTGTGTAGTTAGTGTTGCCCTCCCTGTAAATGGGGCATGTGTCTGGGCAGTCAGGGAGGGGGTGCGGCTCTAACAATCAAATCTCCCTGGTGTTTCTGGAGATTTAAAGTGCTGCAATAGTCTAATCCTTCAGTTCAGACCCGCCACAGTTTGTCTCTGCTGCTGACCCACAAGTCCTTGGTATTGGCGTATGGTCCCTGAGACTTCCGATTGGGTCCCTCTTCCAGGCTATGCAACCCCAGGTCCTCTGTTGAGGGATGACTGTGCTATGTCACAGGTGAGCACCATCCCCTCAAGGCGGTCTTAATGTTGATTTTTAATGCCTGTAACTTTGGAATTCAAACCCATGGCATGGAAAGCATAACAAGTGAAGTTATATCCATGCCAATTCATCTCAACCCGTTTATCATATTTACTAACTGTCATCCATCAGGAAATGCAGAGGTGGAAAGGATTTAACTTGGGAACACAATGGATGCCTCATGGGGGTCTTGACTGTGGCAGAGAAAGGGACAAGTAGATATGATGCTCTGCCCATGTGGCAGGACAAAAAATAATAGCTGTCGTGTGGGGACAGGGCAAGGACGGCAAAAATGTCTGGGAATCTGTTCCCAGTCTTTGGGCCCAGATGAGCTGTTGTTAGATCACACACTTGTTCTTTGTTTACTTACAAGCTGACCTCAGACCTTGTGTGTGGGTGGGTGGGTGTGTCCCGGGATGACAATGTCCTTTTGGCTCTCCTTTCATGTTTAACAAAGCTTTCTTGGAATGCTCATTTTCTTTAGCTATGCTGTGTTCCCAGAGAAAAGTGGTTCTTGCTTAGATTAGAGTTCTAATGTTAACAGTAGCTCTGTTTAAAAATTTTTGAGCAAAAGTTTACCAAAAAAAAGTAATTTTCTTATGGATAACAGGTAATATTTTTACTATTTTTTCCATGGTCTGACACCCAAATTATTTTCACATTCTCTATCCAATTCAAATATTAGTAATTGTCTGGATATAAATAGTGATAAAAGTTATATAAATTGTCAATGTACTTCTTGTTACAGGATAGTATACTTTCTGGAGGTGAAATTGAATTTTGTTACATTATTTTACTACAATAACCAAATTGTAACTGAAGGTAGAGATAATTGATGATATATATATATATATGTATTTTTTTTCCTAATTTTAGGGGAATTCAATGAATATATTTAATTTCTAGCAGCTGTTTCAGGCATCAGAAAAAGGATGTACCTATGTTCCTTTTTTCTTGACTTGCATCATTATTCATGTCTCAAGGTAAAATAACATTTCTCAAGAGAAATATATTTATTTAGGTATGGCATATTTAGAAAGTGCAAATATGATAGTCACCTCTGGTTATGTCACAAACTGTACTCAAATATTACTAAAAAGGGTATTGTTTGGTCTTTTAATACTCTTTTATTAAGCTTTTTTCTATGAACAGTGCATTCATACATGCCTTAATTGTCATCTGGGAAATGTAGGAGAAGGCTGCTTCTAATAGATTCCTATAGTTTAAATCTACTTCTCCCTAATACCAAGACCATGAGTTTTATTTCCAGAAGGAAAAATCAGGAATCAAACTGCAGAAAGGGAACTTTCCTATAGCAAACTATAATGAACAGCAGCTGTTTGATTCTTCCTTAAGGCATATTCACATAGCTTATGATTACTAAATGACCCATTTCATACACAGAATCCTCATTCTGTGTCAGGATTTTAGCTTTTTTACCCAAAGCCAAGTATACATTACAGTGAGTCCACAGAGAGTCTATATTTCTAAGTACTTATTGCCTTGTATTGAAAGATAAACTAGGGAAGGTTTGGAGCAACTTTGCCTGGTACTGATTTCTAGTGTATTGATATTCAAAAATTATACACACCACTTACTTAGGATTGATTTAGTATTAAATAATACAGAATTTAAGGTAGTAGAGTTACTCTCCTACAGCATATTTATACATGTTTAGCTTGCTTTTCATTAACTACCAGTCACATGGCAGCATGTGTTGACTGCAAGAGAAATGGCTTTGGAGTACGTTGGATCTGCTGATCCTGAGTTCAGAAACTGTGGGTTTGTCCTGGACAAGTTTCAGATTATCTCTAAGCCTTACTCTCCTCATTTGAAAATGCAAATGATAATATGTCTACTTCAGGGAATTATTTTTGAGAATTACTTGAGAGACAGTGGACATAAGCCTGTAGAGTTCTCATCAACTGTTAGAACCCTTCCCTTGCTATCCTAACCATACAAAATATGCGTGGATTCAAACAGAACCTGAACTTTCACTTTGATTATTCCCTAGTGTATGATTGTTGTATGGCCGTAATTTCCCCCAATGTGACCCAATTACTAGGAAGTCAAAGACGAAACAGTTCAGAGATGCTGATGGAAGTAAGTGCGAGTTTCATTAGCCATATCTTGGAGGAACTGTTTCTTGATGAACTACAGAGACTACAACATGGTCATTTGCTCAACCAGCAAATGTGTTTTTTGAGTCTGAACATGTGCTACCATTACTCTAAGCAGTAGGTATATACTACACATTTTTCTTAGTATCAGACCCTGTTTTTGGTAAATCCAGGACAACAGTGTTGCCCATTCTTTAGGCTTGATCCTCTCAATTTTAATCTGTCCCTCTGGGTCGAAGTACCTTGAATTTTTCATTCTAGAACCGAGGTTTTGAACTTACATATAAGAATCAGCAGTAGATTAAAATGTACTTTCTTATCTCTAGAAATAATAATTCAAATTCTGGGATAGGGACAAGGAATATGCTTTATAACCATCTGCCCGGGAGATTGATCGCCAAGCTAGTCTATAGCTGCATTCCTTTACACTCAGAGCATTTGTAGCCAAAGTATTTGTATCTAAGTATTCTTAATAAGGGGAATTACTTATAGGACCTGGATGATATATTCTGATAAAAAAAAATACAGAAACAGAATTCTGGTTATAGCCAGATTTCCAGAAGAACATATATTCCACTATTTGGCTGAAATAAGCCAACCTATGGTTAGAAAAGAAAGTAAGGGTTGGAATTCACGTTATCAAAGCTTTGGCCATCAATTGTTAAGAAGGTAATAGAAAGTTTTCTTTTCTGTGCCGTGTGAACCATAACTGGACAAACAAATATAGCTTACGCTTTCAGTCAAGAGGCTAAGGAATCTACAGCATCAGTTACAACCATCGTCTTTTGAGAGTAGCTCAAGAATACAGTTAATTTTTTTGGTTTCAATGATATTGTAACTATTTTAAATATACAGAAAGTTTGGGGTAGATTCTAAATCAAAGTTTTATATAACTTTTTTTTTGTTAGGCATGAATTTGTTAGGGAAGTAAGTTATGAACTTTATACGAGTGCATATGAATGACCTGTTGTGTTATCTCAGAACCTTTCACTGTCATTAGGTTAGAGAGGAATAATATCTTTCTGGTGAGTAGCTAACTGGAAATTGATGAATTTGGGTATTCTATCAACTGAGTCAGTCAGCTGTCAAGATTATGTTAACTAGCTGCTTTGTACTACCCCTTTGCTGGCTACTCCTGGTGAAGGGTACCAGACATGACAAGGAAAAAAAAAACCCAAAAAAAAACACCCCCATGGGAGTCAGCTTTCATAGCAAAAAAGGTTATTTGTATTATGGGAGAAATAAATTGTATTGTAATCAGCTAACAAAAGAAATGATACTTTATTCTGTGTGAATTTTAATATAAAATGGACATTTACCAGGCTCTGCACCCTACCTTTTTTTTTTTCCCTTTGGAATTACACTTGTACTTTCAGGTGGAAAACTTGTAAGGGAGTCAAGAGATCAAAAGGAAGGTGTTCTAGTTTGCTAATGCTGCAGAATGCAAAACACCAGAGATGGACTGGCTTTTATAAAAAGGGGGTTTATTTGGCTATACAGTTACAGTCTTAAGGCCATAAAGTGTCCAAGTTAACACATCAGTAATCAGGTACCTTCACTGGAGGATGGCAGATGGCATCCGGAAAACCTCTGTTAGCTGGGAAGGCACATGGCTGGCGTCTGCTCCAAAGTTCTGGTTTCAGAATGGCTTTCTCCCAGGACATTCCTCTCTAGCAAGCTTGCTCTTCTTCAAAGTGTCACTCACAGCTGCACTCCGTTCAGTCTCTTTGAGTCAGCATGCTTTATATGGTTCCACTGATCAAGGCCCACCCTGAATGGGTGGAGTCACGCCTCCATGGGAGTATCCCACCAAAGTCACCACCCACAGCTGGGTGGGGCACATTCCAAGCAAATCTAACCAGCACCAAGACGTCTGTTCCACAAGACCACAAAGATAATGGCATTTGGGGGACACAATACATTCAAACCGGCACAGAAGGCTAAGTGGTAAAAGGACCAAAAATGGTATTATCCACCAGAAGAGAAATTGTAGGAGTTAGGGTTGATGTTTTTTGTGTTTAAGAAAGAAATTCCCTGCAAGTAGGAGTGTTGTAGAATTGTGATACATTCTTGGAATTACCTGGGAATAAGATGAGACAAAGATGATTGAGGAACAATTTATGCACAGCCCTGCTTACAGGTGGGAAAAGGTTTGTCATCTGAGAGGTCAAAAATGCCGATCCAGCTTCAGTAGCCAAGCAGAAAACTATCAATTAGCAGTGAACTTTCCTTCTGTGTCTTCTCACTTCACAAATGGGGAAACTGAGGCTTGTGAAGGTTGTTCCCCAACCCCATTTTAACTCAGAGAATAAGTGGCGTATGTGAAACTAGAATCTACATGCGTCCAAATGCCATCTGTTGTATCATCACAAGTCATAGAAAAAGGGTATTGTTCTTTTTACTTTAATATATTCCCCCAAACATTTGAATTGTGAAAAGATTATTTTACCCCCGTGAAGAAAATTATTCTGTCACCAAGGAAGAAAAAAAACTTCCCTCTTTCTATACAGATATTTCCTTGCCAAAAGCTGATTGCTTAGCATAAAAAGCTGTATTTGTTTCAAGCCTTAGTAAAATCAATTCCCCCCACTATAATATTGCTCAGCCATTGTATCTGTCAGCACTCTGGGTGCAAAGCTGAAATCTGAAGCTGTCACCAGACATAAAGGTTTATAAAGCTTGGCCATATGTATTAATTTTAGGGTGGATGTTGTGGTTTGTGAGCTCTCCAGGCATTGTTCCCCTTCTGTAATCTAACATTTAGAGGTGAGGGAGTTGGGGGTGGTATTAGCTCTCCAATAAGGATTAGACAGAGAAAGGGAAGGGAAATGAGGCACCTTCAAAACATTATTGAACATTTACTCTATGTCAAACATGGATAGTTACCAGGAATGTGGAGAAATGCCAATGCCAGTCCTGAAATCACTCAAAGTTAGGATGTAGGCTGGATATTGATATTTTAAATTGAGAATGGTAAATGGCTTGCTGGAGGCAAATACGGATGGAGTGTTTTGTAAACCCACAGAAGGGAGAGTAGGAAATACTATGTGAATTGGGTTGAAAATGGTAGAAGCTAGTAATGAAAAGTATTGTGCAAGTGTGTGTATGTGTGTGTGAGAGACAGAGAGAGAGAGAGGGAGGGAGGGAGAGAGAATTGTCATATTTGAGTTCCAAGGAAAGAACTTTAGAGGAGAAATCTATAGCCCTGTAGTAGATGTAAACTTGTTGGTTATTAATCATTCTCTATTCCTGGAATACCTCATCTACATCACCTCAGATTAAACCTCATCTAAAAAGATTTATCAAGAAAATCAAGATCAAATCTGTCATAGTACAAAATAAAATTTGAGAGATAGCACATTTGAGAGATTATTTTTTATTTTTGAAGATTTTTCTCATAGCTATCCATCTAATCAGTAAGTATTCTAAGCATTCACTAATCAGCAAATGGGTTTACCATTTTTTTTAGAACTGGAGAAGATAGAGAAGAGTAAGATGTCAACCATTCTGCAGAAAATGTTCAGTATAGTTAAAGAGATAAGTGTCTCACCCAGTAAATAATGCACAACAATATATTGTCCAAACTGGAATACAGGCTATGAGGAGTGGTTAAAAAAACATCTTTCAGTAGAAATTCATGTGAGACAATCTTTTGGTCCCACTTGAATGTTTATTTAGATGCACAGTTGCACTGATAACTTACCTTTGAATTAGGAAAAAAAAAATCCAGAAATTTCAACTTGTGAAAAATATTTCTGATTTTGTAATTAGCAAAATTGTATTAGATTGCATTGGTTTGGGTCATGTACATGCTTTCATTTCACACATAACAGCACCTTTTAAAATCATAAGCAAATTAAAGAACAGCAACCCAACAACCTCTATCTCCTGTATTAGTGGGGAAAAAAAAGCATTCCAATATAGCCTCCAAATTTGCCTTGCTAATTTTAATTAGTATACTTTGAGCTGCCAGACATTTCTACCAGGAAGCTAGTCTGCAAAGAAACATTTCTGTGGCTTCATGCTCTAGGGAAGAGACTCAAACTATAAAAAATTGAATAGAGACTTTTTCTTGTTTGAGTAAAGGTTAGGGTTGAAATAAAATAAGGTTTGAGGAAATCAAAAGAGGCTGTCCTTTTTTCTATTAAGAATTGCTGAAAAGATTGAATGATAAGATGAAACTGAAGCAAAGCCTTCAGTCCGTTGCCTTTGAATGCTTTGGTGAGTCACTGCAATTAAAGAAACACATGTTTGCTCCTGCCACAATGTACAAGTGAAACCTAATGGTTCTCTCTCTGTTTCTGGGTAGTTTTGACTCCTACACTAAAAAATAGAATCACTGAGAGCAAGGACCATGCCTCACCATTGCTTGTGTCTACATCCATAGCTCAGAGCTACTACCTGTGTCGTAGTTCTGCAGTCAATACTTGTGTATTGATGAAGTTGGTGAGAAGCCCATCTCCTCCCTGCCATGATCATTGATTGGAGTCCTATGAGAGGAATCCATGGCCACTGTCAGTCTCCACGACTAGCCAAAAAGACCAGGCACAATACATTGACAATAGTTCCAGTCTACCTCCTCCTTTTCATCCCACCTTGAGTTTTAGTCTGACTATAAAATCTCAGTGAATTCATGCATGGCTAGCACTTACTGACATTGTTTTCCTTATGAAAGGAGGACCTTTTTTTGTTTGTTTGTTTCTTTAACCTTGATTATACTCATTCAACTATCCTGAGAAGTTTGTAAATTATGCCTTATGAAGGCCTCAAGAATTGACTTGTAAATTTCAAACAATTAGGGCCGTCAAGTTTGGATACAGCTTCTTGGAGTGAGGACAGTTCTTTTCCCTCTAAAGTGTGTGGCTTTGCTCCTTATTTAAACCTCCTGAAGTTTAATATTAAGTCATGACTATCCAGGAAGAGACTAGCATTGATGTGAACATTATGCACATTCATATTAATCTGGTATTTTTTTTAAATTCAGTTTTATTGAAATATATTCTCATATCATATAATCATCCATGGTATACAATCAACTGTTCACAGGACGATCATATAGTTGTATATTCATCACCACAATCTATTTCTGAACATTTTCCTTACATCAGAAAGAATCAGAATAAGAATAAAAAATAAAAGTAAAAAAAGAGCACCCAAACCATCCCCTCCCATCCCACCCTATTTGTCATTTAGTTTTTGTCCCCACTTTTCTACCCATCCATCCACACACTAGACAAAGGGAGTGTGATCCACAAGGCCTTCACAATCACACTGTCACCCCTTGTAATCTACATTATTATACAATTGTCTTCAGGAGTCCAGACTACTGGGTTGGAGTTTGGTAGTTTCAGGTATTTACTTCTAGCTATTCCAATACATTAAAACCTAAGAGGTGTTATCTATATAGTGCTTAAGAATGTCCACCAGAGTGACCTCTCGACTCTACTTGAAATCTCTGTTTTGTTTTTTTTTGTTGTTGTTTTTAATGTGGTATTCTTTTGACAGGAAATAATTGTTTAGCTTAACAGAGTCTAATAATTTAAACAGAAAAATGCCATGATTCCACCATATATATATATACCAGCTTCAGCGAGCATATCAGGAATTTGAATTTCTCTTCAAATGTAGTTTATCCTGTTGTGCTTTCACAGCCTATATATAGTACATTGAAGCCTCTTGTTAAGGCATTCCTCATACACAGGGTAGAATGGCTTCAAAAGAAATGCTGATTTCCTTTTGGAAGATAATGTTCTATATTGAGATCAAAACTAGACCTACTTCCAAGTTTCAAGTGACAACTGATAGTTGGATATTAAGCATTTGTTTTCTTGTGTCTTAGAGATCAGTTATGATCATATTTGCATCCATGTAGTAGTCAGGTGGGAACTGAGATTAACAGTGATTAGATAGTACTAGACTAGAAAACTGTCCTAGTTGTATGTAGACTGACCACTAAGAAAGAAGATAGCCCTCCAGATTAAATGGCCCGAAGAAATGGGGCAGATTGGAGTTGATTGGGAATTCTTGTAAGGCTAGGTCAGCACTTCTCCAGTTTCAATGTGTGTATCACTTATGGATCTTGTTAAGGGAAGATCGCATTCAGTAGGTGTATTAATTTCTTATAACTGCTGTAACTACTTATCACAAACTGTGTTGCTCAAATCATCAGAACTTTATTCTCTCACAATTTGGAGGCCACAAGTTCAAAATCATTTTCATTGAGCCCAAATCAAGATATCAGGAGGGCCACACTCCCTCTAGAGGCTCTAGGGGAGAATTTTTTCCTCACCTCTTCCAGCTTTGAGTGGCTGCCAGTGTCCCTTTGCTTGTGACCGTATCACTCCAGTCTGCTTCTGTCTTCACATTGCCTTCTCCTCTTCTGTGTGTATAATCTTCCTCTCCCTCTTGTAAGAACAATTGTGATCAGATTTAGACCTACTTGGATAATTCAGAATAATATCAAAATCCTTAATTTAATTACATCTTCAAAACCTTTACCATAGATGGTAACTGTCACAGGTTCCAGGGATTAAGACATGGACATATCTTTGAGAGCCATCATGAGCCTAACACATAGGTTTAAGATTCATTTCTTAATTTCTAACAAGTGTCCAGGTGATGTCCATGCTCCTGGTTGGAGATAACACTTTGAATAGCAAGGGGCTAGATTATAAATATGTTCTATATGATCTATCTGGTTCACAGCAGAATTGTGATTCTCACTTTTATACAGAATCACATGGTAGCAAGAGTTAGAGTGGGAAGGGTACAATTTCTAGGCAGCTGGAG
Organism: Choloepus didactylus; assembly: GCF_015220235.1. NCBI lineage: Eukaryota > Metazoa > Chordata > Mammalia > Pilosa > Megalonychidae > Choloepus > Choloepus didactylus. The sequence goes on from NC_051321.1 coordinate 48,254,258, forward strand.
CAACCAGGAATTAAGATGGTTATTTGGAAACTAAGCACTCTTGCTGAGTGCCAGGAAGGAGCCCTGCTTCCAAAGACAGAACTGGAGTGCTAGTTGGGAACTGAGGCAGAAGCCCAGTTCTCTAAACTGGGCAAACAAGCAAGTCATTGGGCAGAGAGGGCCAGGGCTGGACACTGAGTTTGTGGCAACAACTCTAATGCCAGATTCTATTAGCTGGTTTACTTTAGCCTCCTGCCAACCATGGCCAGGACTGTTTATGAAACTAGTTAGAGCTGAGCATACAGCATGGCTGTCAAACCACTGACCGAGTAGATTTGGAGTTGAGCCCTGAAATCTCCATTTTTAACAAGCATCTCAAATGCTTCAGATGCAGGTGGTCAGGGGGGCAGCCATCTTTAAACATAATGTTGAACATACTGCAGGCATCAGAGCTTACCAGTGTTTTTAGGTGTGGGTTACACAAGGTAAATTGCAGTGATATCCATTGTTACCAGAGAAATCTGGCACAAAAAGAAGTCAGTTTCAACTGATCTGTTAAGTTCAAGACTCTTCAACATGTTCTGCAGCTGGGTATAAAGTCTGGAAACAAGTGAATATATATAGTAAATTCTATGTTAATATTATATTACAATATATATTATTTTCAATATGTCATCCCATATTAACAATACATAGTTCAATATAATGTGCAAAATTAAAATGAACTGGTGCATTAACCCTGAATTTCCATCAGTCTCTGCTCATGCATCTGTGAAACACTGCCTCAAATGATGCATTGCCTCAGATTTTACTAAATAAACCTTTGCCTTTAGCCTAATCCATGCTGCCAAGTCATGTAACCCAGGTTAGGAAATTATCATCCAGCCAGTCCCCCCCACTCTGGCCCATTGGGGCAGTTTGCCATCCCATTAGAACCACTCAGATGACTTCCTCTAGCCTGTAAAATGGGGGTATTGGTAGGTCACATAAATAATGTTGCATGTTTTCAGACTTTATGCCCACCCTGTAGAGTGAATTAGAGCTACATTAACTACAGGACTTCCTTAACTTCTTACATTACTCAGTCAAAATGACTGTCAAAATGAGAAACCTTGGATTGGAAAAAAGGAAAAGATTGGGTGTTCTCATTTTTAAGTGCCTTTCAGTGTTAAAATTATTTGGACTTATGAAATCACTACTCCTGGATATATGATAATGGAATCATATAGATCCCCATAGACTCTATGGATGATCTAAATTAATTTCAATGAATTGTTTTACAAAAACAATCTGGACCATCTTGCTTCTATTTGATCTCAGCTTAATCATCACTTCTCCAAGTAAGCCTTCCCTGACTTCCCTGACTTGGTGAAATTCACCTACTACATTCTCTCATGGCAACAGACCTCTACATTAGTACTTATGTCATTTGTTATTTTATCTTTATTTGGATGATTACTTGACTAATTTCTGTTTCTTCACTAAACTGTAAGATCTTCAAGGACAGGAATTGTGTGTCTTTTTGCTAAACATTTTATTTCTCTGTTGCCAGGCACAGTATCTGGCATGGGGTTGGTGTTAAAAAAAAAAAAAAAATGATTGCTGAGTGAATGGATGTAAGAATAAATGAACACAGTTTTCAATGACTGGCAACTTTTGCCTGTGGTATCAGTCTCTTCTCAACATCCCCTTCCCTTCTACTTACGTGATATACTGCAGTTATTATAGGATCCAGGAACCCATTTTCCCATGAAGAGTAACCTGGAATGTAAAAAATAACCAGGGTCATAACATTTTTATGTTACATTTATTCTGTGGTATTGAAATAAATTTTTCAGGGGAGGTTGGGAAGAATGAAGAAGTCAACAAGACCAGAACGTCTGTCTCCCTTTTCTTCCCCTTCTTCCTTCCTCAAAAAGCACAGTCCTGCTCTTGACTACTGATAATTTAGATCCATCTCTTAATTTTTTGTAGATTTGTGGGGTATTTATAAGGTATTCAAGATGTTGTCCAATGGAGTGTTTTCCCACTTAGCTGTTCTGAACAGCGTTATCTCTGTTTCCTATGCTGGAAATACTATTTAAAGCAATAATCAATAGGATGATTTGGAAGCCAGGGAAAAGGATAAAATAAAAGTAAACACCACTGGCTCGTTTTTAAATTGCTTTTCAAATAACCTTTTCCAGACGAGGCCTTGAAGTCCTATTCAGGCAGAATTAAAAATTAGCAGTGGTCAACGCTGTTCCAACAGCAGCACCTGGCCCTAGCAAGTCATCCCTCTGTTTGGTGTATATAATATATGAAAAAATGACTGTTTAGATGGATGGACTGATTGCTTACTTTGCCTGGTGGCAGAGAGGGCATTTGTTGTCACTGTACTGAGCTTTGAGTGAATCAGCCTTCTTTAAAGGGACTTATCTGGACCTAGCAAAAGTATGATTTTTCAATTTCCTTTCAAATTCACTCTTATCCTAGCTGGTATATTTTTCCTTCTTGGCTAGAAAACTAATTTTCTAGAGTTAAAAAAAAATAAATCATAATTTGGTTTCTAAGTACAAAATAAAAAGTATTTATCATTATACTGTCCTTTAGAAATAGTCCTTTATTTCATTATTTGCAAACCATTGAGCATACATCCATACGTTAGAGAATGTTTGTATGCTGCCTCATTCAAATCATGTGCACTTCAGCAATCACATGAGGATCTAACATCATTCTTGATAATTTTTTATGTGACTAGTATAGTTCTCAAGGACCCATTTATTTAACTGCTATCAAAAATAGTATTTTCAATGTGAGGGAATGATCTGCTTTGACTAACAAATGGAATATTTTAAGAGGACTATATCCTTGCATATCCCTTGGCATATCACATATTTCTTCATAATTCAGGTTTTTAAATGGTATTAAATAAAGCTGCTGGTGGGTAAATTGTTCATTTGTCAGTTTTTTTTTCCAGAGGAAAAGACTGACAGAGAAATCACTATATAATTTTCAGAAGCTTTCCGTACAAACTATTGCCAAGTCTCTCAGGGTACTCTGGAAAGAAAATCAATAATGGATACAAGAGAAGGATCAAGGGTCTGCCACAGTATATGTGATTTTCCAGAAAGAAGTAATAGAGGTGTGAAAATTCTGTTGGAAAACAGAATAGGGGAAAAAAAATACACACACACACACACACACACACACACACACACACATGCACTCTATTTATATAAACCCAATGAAACACTCTGGCATTCCCCAAAAGAATAGAGTTTTGTAGAAAATCAGTGAAAAACATAATAGAAATGGAAATTCTTAAAAAAAAAAAAAGACACCTTCAAAAGTGTTTTGTAGAATTATTTGCATGTATGGGACAAAAACAGTAAGATGAAATTAATGGAAAGAGCAACAATAGCCGTATCATTCATGCTAATGGTAAGTTAAATTGATATAACGCTAAAGAACTGAGCTAAAGGAGCTGTATATGCCTTAAATCAGAGTCATTTATTTCTACTTTGGGTCAGATACCTTGGTAGTCTCCAAGGATACAAAAATGGTCCCTGCTCTCAAAGAGCTTACCGTCCAGAGTCGCTATGTACTAGCATCTGATGAGCAGGGAGCCACATCTTTATTTTTTACCCTTCTCATAACCTTGCCTTAAGACTTTTATTAGATTAGTCACTCCATAAAAGTTGACCAAATGTGTTCTTATTTTGTTTTAACTTATTAGGTTTCAATAAAATGTTGAATGGTTCCAGATTGTATGATGTTTAAGTGAAGTGAAATGATGATATTTAAGTCAATAAATAAGGGTTAATCACAGAATTTTTGTAGTTGACTGAAAGGAGAGGTGAACAATTGAATAGTATAAAAAAGTTTTTCAGATAAAATTTTAGGATGAATGGAAAAAATGTGAAAAATAAAAGGAATGAGAGGAGAAGGAATGGACCAAGCTGTACTTTATTTTGGAAGTGAAGGGGAGCATGTAGGCTTACCTGTCAGTGTGCTACTGAAGCAGGAGGTAAGGGATTTTTGAAAGATAAGGAACATATGCCAAAGCTATTGAGAGTTCAAGTAAGGGATAAAATGTTTGCTGTAGGATGATAAGCTAGGGAAAGCATAGGTTCCAGAGACTTAAAGGAGCTTGAAGAGTTTGCCCTCAAGGAGAATACGATTTATTGACTAGCTTAATTGGGGCCACATTTGTTGAAAGTTCATGGATCCTCAACCAGGATCACTTTTACTACCATTCTCAGCCTCCGGAAACATTTGGCAATGTTTAGAGACGTTTTTGGTTTTCACAAGTGGGATGGGGGTACTACTTGCATTTAGTGAGTAGAGAACAGGAGTGCTACTAAACATCCTGCAATATGGGACACTCCTCACAACAAATAATTAACAGATCCAAAAGATCAGCTGCAGAAGTTGAGAAACCCTGTTCTAGACCCATGTGTTCCAAGTCTTTCTAGACAACCCTATTTAACAACTTTTATTTCGTTTTTTATTTACTATTTTTCATCACCCATAGGAGATCAAATTATAGAACCAATGAACTAATTTTAGCCTTACTGATTATTACCAAGCATTACAAAAGTGTATCCTTCCTGGTTGTCAATATATCTGTATTTTGTTGGGAGGATCACCTGGGAAAATGCTTTGTTCTAATGGAGCAGAGGAAACAAGTCCTGATTAAAACAGGGTAAAAAATTAAACCTTTGGGCTCCGAAGATATATGCTTATAATAGCCTCTTACTGTTATAACCTTCTGGCTATTTTAATGCAAACTTGTTTCTGTAAACCCATATTTTGGTTGCTATAACAACTTGCTGTAGTTCTTGATGAGCTTTTCTTGCCTTAATGGTGCCTTTTAAAAGTTGGGGTTGCTATGACTACAAAATGCTATTTTATTTTCAGGAAGCTTTTTTCTCCTTGTAATTTTGCTTTCAAAACATGCATGTGTGCATATATGCATATATGTGTAGTTCTACTTGCATGCCTTATAGAAGTGTACACTGTAGTGAAACCAAGGTCTGAAATCACTAGAGGAAAGATGGCAATGCATTTATTTAGTGGCATACTGTTATTCTTAAATTGATTTTCAAAATGCTGGATGAGCTCAAATTAGAACTATTTTTTTCCTCCTTCTAATTATGTAACTGCTTAATGACAGACTCTTCATCTTTATTTCATGTTTTACTTTTCTCATTTTCTGTATTATATCTTCTCCTTATTTCCAATGTGTTTATATCTCTAGCTTGGATAGGTCATTTGAGCTCTAAGAATGTGCAAGCATGTTGTGTCTTAATGTGTTCATGATTATATATTATGTCTATTTTACAACACTGCTGATTGTGGCCTTCTTTATATCACAGATAATGACAAGATTCCCATTGCTAAGGATTCCTATCATTCAAATTTTGAAAACAAAACAAAGCAAAACATGAGGCTGGATGTCAGCTTCTGCTATTAACTCTGTCACAATTAGCTATTTGAGCATCTGCAACCTTTTCTCTCCAGAGTATGCTGTTCAGTAGAAATAAAATGCAGCAATATAAGTAATTTTAAATTTTCTAGTAGCCACATTAAAAAAGTCAGAGACATTTGGAACTAATTTTAATAATATATTGTATCTAATTTAATATATCCAAATTTATCATTTCAATATTTAATTATGAGAATATTAATATTTTTTAAAACTTTTTTTTCCTATGAAGTCTTGGAAATCTGGTGGATAGTTTACACTTACAGCTCATCTCAATTCAGAAGACCCACATTTCAAAAGACTAGTGGCTAATGTGTTGAACATATTAAATATTATATCTCAATCAAAATGACCATGCAACAACACTTGTTATTTATTAAACATTTATGAGGTTCCAGGTTCTCTGTCAATTGTTAAGGGTATATATGGAAAAGGAGAGGAGAGGAAAGAAGAGAGAGGGAGAGGGACAGGGAAATGGAAATGAAGTGAGAGAGGGAGAGAGGGGGAGAGAGAGGAGAGAGAGAAGGAGAGGGAGAGAAGGAGGGGGGAGAAAGAGAGAAGAAAGAGAAAGAAAGGAGGGATGGAGTTAGGGAGAGAGGGAAGGAAGGGAGGAAGGAAAGAGAAAAGAGGAAGATTCTCTTTTAAGTCCTTTCCAGTCATTGTGTGCTTTTATCCATAATCTAATTTTCCTTTATTAAAGTGAAGAAATACTGGAGTAAACAGGCAATTCTGTGCTGCTTTTGTGTGACTTGTTCACAATTGTATTCTCAAACCTTAGGGGAGTTCCTGGGTCAGAGTCAGTATTCCCCTATATATTTATTGAATGAATAAGGGAATCTCCCTTCCTGACAAATATGTGATTAAATTTAAGGCTAAATAAATATTATAGTCAAGGAGAAATTTTAAATAGTTTGAAAAATACAACTGTACATGGATATTTTAGTAAAATGAGGGGAAGAATGACTAAATCCTTAAAATGAAGGGATCTAATGTAAAAGACTTGTTTCTGTTGTTTTTCTTGGGTTTTTTTTTTTTTTTTTTCTTTTGAAGATTTTTGTCTAAAGTAAGCAAGGAGAAGCCCAAGATTGACTTAAATTGTTTGTTGTCACCCTGCTGGTGAAGTTGCCAGGACATCATTGATGTGTCAGGATCCCTTATCACAACACTGCTTCTTTATTCTTTCCTGCCTTTTCTTATTTGGAAGAAGCCACATCAAAGTGAGCCTTGTGCCTCGTGTGGCCTGCTCAGAGAAGGAGTTTCTGCTTCGTTTTAACCATGTGTCATTTTTTATACCATTATGTTAGAAACAGAGTGGCTTGTTGGATGGTTTCGTGCACTTAGCCATTTTGCCTGGAATGCAGAGGTTTGGATGGTCTAATCTGATTTGAAAATGAGAGAATTAAGGGAAACATGCTACAATTTAAGCAGATATCCAAATCTGGTTGCAGATGGATAATCTGAGTGAGAAATTAAAATATTGACGCTGACAGCTCTTCACATTTTAACTAGCTCCCATCACTAGCACCCATCATTTGTCACAGAATTTTTTTTAATCTCTCTTCAGCAATGCAACACAGTGTCTGGTTCATCATATGTCGTTGGCCCTTGTAAATTGGAATTATATTCAATGTATTTCACTTTCAGAGTATAAGGTGTGAGGTGGTTTTGGAATCTGTGTTACAGTTAGATTTCTACAAGGGGACGATGAGTTAGTCAGCCTGAGGGGTTTACTCAGCACAAATACTAGATACTTGAGATGGGAAGAACTTTAGGTTTCTATAATCATGTCTTTTCTGTCTAAGCTGGCAAAAGAAACTGTTGCTACCGCAAGGGGATTTGGTTTACATTGACCACTAGAATATATAGGCTAAAGCTGGGTACTAAAAGAAATGATTCAGAGACCCTTATAGTTATTCACTAAAAAATCATGTTTATCTGTAGACTATATGACCCATTCATTCTCTTATTTTTTTCTGTGTCACTTTGGGTTTTTTTTTTTTTTTTCTGATTATTTATATTTTCACTGGAAAACTTGTAGGGAACCACTGGATAAAAGTTTGAGCTGGAGTAGATTATATTTATGATCAGTTTCATTGCTCCCAGGTGTGATTTTAAAATTCAGAGGCGCTTGAGCAAAAAGTACTTTTAAGAGCTCCCTTTAACTTCTTGGGCTAAAAGAACCCAGATATTTATTTAATCATTACACTATAAAGCACACCAGAAACATGGAATTTTAGAGATGGAAAGAACTTTGAAATCAGCTCATTCAGTTATTTCCAAAGATTTTGTCTGATACATTCTTTTCTCAAAAGAAAGCTCAAAATAAAAGTACAGATTAAAGAACCAGAGAAGAAGAGGAGGGGAGTGCCTTCCCTTCCTTGGAAACTCAGTGTTCAATTTAAAGCCACAAATCAAATTTAACCTTTAACCCTGTGAGTTTACTAATAGGATTTGAGAAAGTTAAGTGATTTGTCCAGCGTCACAAAGCTGTGCCTGAAATCCTGATCTCTTGGTCCTTTTCATTCATTCACTCATTCATTATTTAACAGATGTTTAAGTGCCAATTATGTGCCTCACTAGGTCATAGAATACCAGAAGTCCTGGGATAGAACCATGAGCCAGCAGAGAAAGCCCATTCCCTCAAAGAGCTTATTTCTAGCATGGGAGGACAAGTAAATGCACGACAAAGTAATTTCTGATCATGACCTGATTGGTGATGTGATAACAGAGTATTTTTGGGGATAAGGAGCTGAAGTCAAAGAAGGCCTCATGGAAGAGGTGACATAAGCATTTACAATAATCTAATAATTGCTTTTTGTGAATAATTGCTTACACATTCTGTCTTCCCCTATTAGACCATGAGCTCTTAAAGGGCCCAATCTGAACATGGTTCTTGCCCACAGATAGCACAATCTAAAAAAGAAAGCTGACAATTTAAAGTAATTATGGTCTCTTGTAGCACAGAGGAGCACGCTATCCTTGGGGCCAAAGAAACCTTCTTTACCCCTGTGTCTATTCCAATACCACAGTTATCTGAGGCCGACTACACATTTAACTTGACAGAAGTCTATCAGGACATATGCCTTTTTTTTGCTGTTACACAGGTTACAAAAAGGGAATGTTTTATGGCTTATCCTGGGAGAGAGAGCCTTATCTGCTTGCTGGATCCTTCACTAAATTGGGAGGAATATATACATTTTATAGGAACAAGCACCATATTTTACTCAGACTCAAATTTTCTCTATCCCAAGGAACTGAATATACATTGCTATGGTCACAAGGGAGTATACCCATTCCACCAAATACCATCTTGCAAAATAATCGGTACATGCTTCAGAAGTTAAGATGAAAATAGAGTCAGCATTTGGTAAACATTTGAAGTATGTTTTTATCTTTCCTCAAATCTCTTCAGTTTCCTTCATTCCAAAGACTCATTATAAGCAAAATTCCAGGCATACAACTTTATGGAAACCAATAAGCTATACTGCTAAAATGTTTGGTCTTAGTGTCAAAATACCTGAGTTATCTGCATTCCTTGTCTACTTGCCAGCTTTGCTTTCCTTCAACAAATAAGTTGCTTAATATCTTATGCCTCCATTTAGTCATCTGTAAAATGGGAATAGCACCCACCTTATAGGTTTTTCTAAGGGCTAGATGTATGTGAAACACCTAACACAAAACCTAGCATATATTAAATGCTTTAAAATTTTGAGCCATTGTTGAAATGTAATTATTGTCTTTGTTGGTTTATTTTCGATATTATTATTTCCTAGGGTTAAATCAGGTTCAAAGCAATCTTTGATTAAGTGGTAGGTTGATTAAATATTGGCTTTATTCACTATTTTTCACCTCTATTCCTTTCTTTTCATTTTAAAAACATTTTCATTTTTCCTTGCTATCTCTCCAGAATTCTTATATAACTAATAATTGCATAAAGATAGCCTATGAATTTCAAGAATCTTTGATGAATATAAGCCTTCTAATCAAACTGGTAACTTTATTCTGAGAGGTTTGTCACACAGCCATCACTGTATTTAGCTGTTGTCTTTTTGCTGTAGAAATACATGGTTTTGTTTTACTTTCTTTTATTCTGGCCAAGTTAGTAGTGAAGATTCTAACTGAAGACAAAGAATTATAGAAGTCTTACTTACTCTGCAAAGAACTAATGGTATTTTTACATCAGTGTTTTTGTATAGGAAGGTCAACTGAAGTGTTCAATTACTGACACATTAGTCTCGTCTATAAAAGGCAAAACAGAGTCTGGGGGAGTCATTTGGATAAAAGGGAACATTAAAATACTCATTTAGAATTTAGAATGTAAGTCAAAGTATGTCTCTTTAGTATTTCATGTGAAATAAAAATTTAAATAGTCTTTTGACAATAAGCTAAAAAGAAGAGTTTTATGTTGGTAAAGCACATTCTTCTACCATCGTTTCTTAAATGAGTGAATTTAAGTAGGTTCTTTCCACATGTGTTCCTGGGGAAATAATTATTCCTGAAATGAGATCCTGTATTCAGAAGAGAGTGATCTTAAAAGAGTGGTTGTGAGGAAAACATAGTTTAACTGCAAATTGGTAGGAAGTGGTAGGGTACCCTTACGAGTCTGCTGATTGCTAATTTTCTTGGTTGCTGCTGTACTGCCTTGGTGTAATTGAATGGGACCAGATTACCTGGAGGGTGGAGTATTGCACCTGTCTGAAGAGAACCACGTAGTTGTGGTACTTACCTTTGCATTTTGCTAATGAAAGGCCCAGTAATCCTGAAAATGATCTGAAACAAATTTTGCCACAGGCATCCTGTATGGTAAAAATGGTCTGTAAAGATGCATATCCAATTAGTAGGCTATCGCAGAGATGCCTTAGTAGTAGGAGTTTCCATGTCACTGATTTTGTGCTGTTACTTAAACAGCTTTTCCTTATTTTCATGGATGCATGAGAGAAGAGGTACTTACTTTGTTTACTGTCCTTTGTAAGTTTGATCTAGAATAGAGTTGGGCAATATTTTTCTGTAAAGGGCTGTATAGGAAATATTTTAGACTTTGTAGGCTAAGAGACAAAATCAAGGAGATTATATGGCTATTTATAAAACAAGAGAGAAGACACCTGCTCTGCTCCCTTTGCCTGGGAAGGGTCTTCTTGGGTAGTGGACACATTTTGTGCCCATTTGTCGACAGCTGGAGACTTTCTTGGGATGAAGAGCAATGGGCCTGGTGAGTGTCCATTTTCCTGCACCTTCACCAACAATAGATATTATTCTTTTAAAAAAAATTCTAATCTCAGAGGTGAAAAATCATCCCTTTAGATAAACATATACATTGTTTTTATTGCTTGTGAGGCTGAGCATTTTTCACTTATATCTTACAAATATTTTATAAATTTGTCTTTTGCATTCAAATTTTGTTGATAGCATCTTTTTTTTTTTTTTTTTTTTTTTGATGGGCAGAGGTACATAGTAGTTTACATCATCACGTCAATCAATTTTAGCTACTTAGAGCAGCCTTAGAGGGATAGTTCTGCTTTTTTGTGGTTCCTTGTTGTGTAAAATCATCCTAGGGAATCTCAGACGGGATGTGTGCCTGCCTTGGTGAAGGAGGAGAAAAATTGTAGAGTTTTATTCTGATTTCTGATGGCCTGGGGAGATGAGAAAAACACTAACAAGCGTTGGGCTCTAGCAGCATCCATGCCATTTTTCTTAAGGAGATGTGAAATAAAAGGAAAGTTGCTGACTGCTCAATGGGCTAGCTCTGTCTAGGGGCTCCAGCCTGCTTCCCTGGATCAACACCCTGGCTCTCATTCCCAAATCCTGCCCCACTCTTCTGGTTATATTACCAAGTGAGTAATGCCTTTACATAGCCGGAGCTACCCCAATGCCTCTGAGCCAATTGTATCCTTATTCCCTGCCCGTGAGGTAGAGAGAAGGAAAATAAATGTCTAGTATCTGTTGAAATTAGTGCTGTTTTGCCTTGTTAGAAGTATGTGTTGGTCTTTGTATGCTGGTCCATTATTTTATTTGGAGAGACAGGGAGAAAATTTCTTCTAAGTCAGGGATAATTGATAGGGAAAAAAAAACTGTTGGAATCAATTTATCTGTATAATTAGTAACTACCCCAAATGGTTCTTTGTAATGAAGGTATTCAGCCATTAAAATATCATTGGTCTTGTTTCCTTTTCCAAATAGTGTTTAAAATAAAAGAGATTGACACAATTAATATGTAAATTCCGATAACATTTTTTTTTTAATCATCATTTTATTGAGATATATTCACATACCACGCAGTCATATAAAACAAATTGTACTTTCGATTGTTTACAGTACCATTACATAGTTGTACATTCATCACCTAAATCAATCCCTGACACCTTCATTAGCACACACACAAAAATAACAAGAATAATAATTAGAGTGAAAAAGAGCAATTGAAGTAAAAAAGAACACTGGGTACCTTTGTCTGTTTGTTTGCTTCCCCTACTTTTCTACACATCCATCCATAAACTAGACAAAGTGGAGTTTGGTCCTTATGGCATTCCCAATCCCACTGTCACCCCTCATAAGCTACATTTTTATACAACTGTCTTCGAGATTCATGGGTTCTGGGTTGTAGTTTAATAGTTTCAGGTATCCACCACCAGCTACCCCAATTCTTTAGAACCTAAAAAAGGTTGTCTAAAGTGTGCGTAAGAGTGCCCACCAGAGTGATCTCTCGGCTCGTTTTGGAATCTCTCTGCCACTGAAGCTTATTTCATTTCCTTTCACATCCCCCTTTTGGTCAAGAAGATGTTCTCCGTCCCACGATGCCGGGTCTACATTCCTCCCCGGGAGTCATATTCCACGTTGCCAGGGAGATTCACTTCCCTGGGTGTCTGATCCCACGTAGGGGGGAGGGCAGTGATTTCACCTTTCAAGTTGGCTTAGCCAGAGAGAGAGGGCCACATCTGAGCAACAAAGAGGCATTCAGGAGGAGACTCTTAGGCACAAATACAGGGAGGCCTAGCCTCTCCTTTGCAGCAACCGTCTTCCCATGGGTAAAACTTATGGTAGAGGGCTCAACCCATCAAACCACCAGTCCCCTATGTCTGTGGTCATGTTAGCAACCATGAAGGTGGGGTAGGCAAATACCCCTGCATTCTCCACAGGCTCCTCAAGGGGGCACTACATCTTTTTTTTTTTTTTTTTCCTTGTTTGTCTTTTTTCTTTCTTTTTTTTTTTTTTTTAATTTTCCCTTCTTTTTTAAATCAACTGTATGAAAAAAAAAGTTAAAAAGAAAACAAACATACAATAAAAGAACATTTCAAAGAGACCCTAACAAGGGAGTAAGAAAAAGACAACTAACCTAAGATAACTGCTTAACTTCCAACATGTTCCTACTTTACCCCAAGAAAGTTACATAATATAGCAACATTTCAGTGAACTTGTTCCTACTACATCCATCAGAAATTAACAGACCATAGTCATTTCTGGGCATCCCCAGAACGTTAAATAGCTTATCTGTTCTTCTTGGATTATTGTTCCCCCTTCCTTAATTGCTCTCTACTGCTAGTTCCCCTACATTCTACATTATAAACCATTTGTTTTACATTTTTCAAAGTTCACATTAGTGGTAGCATATAATATTTCTCTTTTTGTGCCTGGCTTATTTCGCTCAGCATTATGTCTTCAAGGTTCATCCATGTTGTCATATGTTTCACCAGATCGTTCCTTCTTACTGCCGCGTAGTATTCCATCGTGTGTATATACCACATTTTATTTATCCACTCATCTGTTGAAGGACATTTGGGTTGTTTCCATCTCTTGGCAATTGTGAATAATGCTGCTATGAACATTGGCGTGCAGATATCTGTTCGTGTCACTGCTTTCCGATCTTCCGGGTATATACCGAGAAGTGCAATCGCTGGATCGAATGGTAGCTCTATATCTAGTTTTCTAAGGAACTGCCAGACTGACTTCCAGAGTGGCTGAACCATTATACAGTCCCACCAACAATGAATAAGAGTTCCAATTTCTCCACATCCCCTCCAGCATTTGTAGTTTCCTGTTTGTTTAATGGCAGCCATTCTAACCGGTGTTAGATGGTATCTCATTGTGGTCTTAATTTGCATCTCTCTAATAGCTAGTGAAGCTGAACATTTTTTCATGTGTTTCTTGGCCATTTGTATTTCCTCTTCAGAGAACTGTCTTTTCATATCTTTTGCCCATTTTATAATTGGGCTGTCTGTACTATTGTCATTGAGTTGTAGGATTTCTTTGTATATGCAAGATATCAGTCTTTTGTCAGATACATGGTTTCCAAAAATTTTTTCCCATTGAGTTGGCTGCCTCTTTACCTTTTTGAGAAATTCCTTTGAGGTGCAGAAACTTCTAAGCTTGAGGAGTTCCCATTTATCTATTTTCTCTTTTGTTGCTTGTGCTTTGGGTGTAAAGTCTAGGAAGTGGCCTCCTAATACAAGGTCTTGAAGATGTTTTCCTACATTATCTTCTAGGAGTTTTATGGTACTTTCTTTTATATTGAGATCTTTGGTCAATTTTGAGTTAATTTTTGTGTAGGGGGTGAGGTAGGGGTCCTCTTTCATTCTTTTGGATATGGATATCCAACTCTCCCAGCCCCATTTGTTGAAAAGACCATTATGGCTCAGTTCGGTGACTTTGGGGGCCTTATCAAAGATCAGTCGGCCATAGATCTGAGGGTCTATCTCTGAATTCTCAATTCGATTCCATTGATCTATATGCCTATCTTTGTGCCAGTACCATGCTGTTTTGGCAACTGTGGCTTTATAATAAGCTTCAAAGTCAGGGAGTGTAAGTCCTCCCACTTCGTTTTTCTTTTTTAGAGTGTCTTTAGCAATTCGAGGCATCTTCCCTTTCCAAATAAATTTGATAACTAGCTTTTCGAAGTCTGCAAAGTAGGTTGTTGGAATTTTGATTGGGATTGCATTGAATCTGTAGATGAGTTTGGGTAGAATTGACATCTTAATGACATTTAGCCTTCCTATCCATGAACATGGAATATTTTTCCATCTTTTAAGGTCCCCTTCTATTTCTTTTAGTAGAGTTATGTAGTTTTCTTTGTATAGGTCTTTTACATCTTTGGTTAAGTTTATTCCTAGGTACTTGATTTTTTTAGTTGCTATTGAAAATGGTATCTTTTTCTTGAGTGTCTCTTCAGTTTGTTCATTTCTAGCATATAGAAACATTACTGACTTATGTGCATTAATCTTGTATCCTGCTACTTTGCTAAATTTGTTTATTAGCTCTAGTAGGTGTATCGTCGATTTCTCAGGGTTTTCTAGATATAAGATCATATCATCTGCAAATAATGACAGTTTTACTTCTTCTTTTCCAATTTGGATGCCTTTTATTTCTTTGTCTTGCCGGATTGCCCTGGCTAGCACTTCCAGCACAATGTTGAATAACAGTGGTGACAGCGGGCATCCTTGTCTTGTTCCTGATCTTAGAGGGAAGGCTTTCAGTCTCTCACCATTGAGTACTATGCTGGCTGTGGGTTTTTCATATATGCTCTTTATCATGTTGAGGAAGTTTCCTTCAATTCCTACCTTTTGAAGTGTTTTTATCAAAAAGGGATGTTGGATTTTGTCAAATGCTTTTTCAGCATCTATTGAGATGATCAATTGATTTTTCCCTTTCGAGTTTTTAATGTGTTGTAATACATTGATTGTTTTTCTTATGTTGAACCATCCTTGCATGCCTGGAATGAACCCCACTTGGTCATGGTGTATGATTTTTTTAATGTGTCTTTGGATTCGATTTGCAAGTATTTTGTTGAGGATTTTTGCATCTATATTCATTAGGGAGATTGGCCGGTAGTTTTCCTTTTTTTGTAGCATCTTTGCCTGGTTTTGGTATTAGATTGATGTTAGCTTCATAAAATGAGTTAGGTAGTGTTCCATTTTTTTCAATGTTTTGAAAGAGTTTGAGTAAGATTGGTGTCAGTTCTTTCTGGAAAGTTTGGTAGAATTCCCCTGTGAAGCCATCTGGCCCTGGGCATTTATTTGTGGGAAGATTTTTGATGACTGATTGGATCTCTTTGCTTGTGATGGGTTGGTTGAGGTCTTCTATTTCTTCTCTGGTCAGTCTAGGTTGTTCATATGTTTCCAGGAAATTGTCCATTTCTTCTACATTATCCAGTTTGTTGCCATACAGTTGTTCATAATATCCTCTTATAATTTTTTTAATTTCTTCAGGATCTGCAGTTATGTTACCTTTTTCATTCATTATTTTGTTTATATGGGTCTTCTCTCTTTTTGATTTTGTCAGTCTAGCTAGGGGCTTGTCAATCTTGTTGATCTTCTCAAAGAACCAACTTTTGGTGATATTTATCCTTTCTATTGTTTTTTTGTTCTCTATGTCATTTATTTCTGCTTTAATCCTTGTTATTTCTTTTCTTGTACTTGGTTTAGGATTGGTTTGCTGTTCATTTTCTAGCTTCTTCAGTTGATCCATTAGTTCTTTGATTTTGGCTCTTTCTTCCTTTTTAATATATGCGTTTAGTGCTATAAATTTCCCCCTTAGCACTGCTTTTGCTGCATCCCATAGGTTTTGGTATGTTGTGTTCTCATTTTCATTCGTCTCTATATATTTAGCAATTTCTCTACCTATTTCTTCTTTAACCCACTGATTGTTTAGGAGTGTGTTGTTTAACCTCCAGGTATTTGTGAATTTTCTAAGTCTCTGATGGTTATTGACTTCTAATTGTATTCCATTGTGGTCAGAGAATGTGCTTTGAATAATTTCAATCTTTTTAAATTTATTGAGGCTTGTTTTATGTCCCAGCATATGATCTATTCTGGAGAAAGTTCCGTGAGCACTAGAATAGTATGTGTATCCTGGTGATTTGGGATGTAATGTCCTGTAGATGTCTGTTAAATCTAATTCATTTATCAGATTGTTTAGGTTTTCAATTTCCTTATTGGTCTTCTGTCTGGTTGATCTATCTATAGGAGAGAGTGATGTGTTGAAGTCTCCCACAATTATTGTGGAAACATCAATTGCTTCCTTTAGTTTTGCCAATGTTTCTCTCATGTATTTTGTGGCACCTTGATTGGGTGCATAGACATTTACGATTGTTATTTCTTCTTGCTGAATTGCCCCTTTTATTAGTATGTAGTGGCCTTCTTTGTCTCTCAAAACATCCCTGCATTTGAAGTCTATTTTATCTGAGATTAATATTGCTACACCTGCTTTCTTTTGGCTGTAGCTTGCATGAAATATTTTTTTCCATCCTTTCACTTTCAGTTTCTTTGTGTCCCTGTGTCTAAGATGAGTCTCTTGTATGCAACATAATGATGGTTCATTTTTTTTGATCCATTCTGCGAATCTATATCTTTTAATTGGGGAATTTAATCCATTTACATTCAACGTTAAAACCGTGAAGGCATTTCTTGAATCGGCCATCTTATCCTTTGGATTATGTTTGCCATATTTTTCCCTCTCTCTATTAATATCCTTTATTGTACCCATACCGAATCTCTTTAGTACTGAACCTTTCTCCAGGTCTCTCTGTCCTGTCTTTGTTTCTCTGTCTGTAGGGCTCCCTTTAGTATCTCCAGTAGGGCAGGTCTCTTGTTAGCAAATTCTCTCAGCATTTCTTTGTCTGTGAAAAATTTAAGCTCTCCCTCAAATTTGAAGGAGAGCTTTGCTGGATAAAGTATTCTTGGCTGGAAATTCCTCTCACTCAGAATTTTAAATATATCGTGCCACTGCCTTCTTGCCTCCATGGTGGCTGCTGAGTAGTCACTACTTAGTCTTATGCTGTTTCCTTTGTATGTGGTGAATTGCTTTTCTCTTGCTGCTTTCAGAACTTGCTCCTTCTCTTCTATGTTTGACAGTGTGATCAGTATATGTCTCGGAGTGGGTTTTTTTGGATTTATTCTATTTGGAGTTCGCTGAGCATTTATGATTTGTGTATTTATGTTGTTTAGAAGATTTGGGAAGTTTTCCCCAACAATTTCCTTGAATACTCTTCCTAGACCTTTACCCTTTTCTTCCCCTTCTGGGACACCAATGAGTCTTATATTCGGACGTTTCATATTATCTATCATATCCCTGAGGTCCATTTCGAGTTTTTCAATTTTTTTCCCCATTCTTTCTTTTATGCTTTCATTTTCCATTCTGTCATCTTCCAGGTCACTGATTCGTTGTTCAACTTCCTCTAGTCTTGTACTATGAGTGTCCAGAATCTTTTTAATTTGGTCAACAGTTTCTTTAATTTCCATAAGATCATCCATTTTTTTATTTAGTCTTGCAATGTCTTCTTTATGCTCTTCTAGGGTCTTCTTGATTTCCTTCATATCCCGTACTAGGGTCTCATTGTTCATCTTTAGTTCTTTGAGTAGCTGCTCTAGGTGGTGTGTCTCTTCTGGTCTTTTGATTTGGGTGCTTGGGCTTGGGTTATCCATATCGTCTGGTTTTTTCATATGCTTTATAATTTTCTGTTGTTTTTGGCTTCGTGGCATTTGCTGAACTTGATAGGGTTCTTTTAGGGTTTGTAGACCAGTTGAAGTCCTTATCTCTAATTTATCAGATCTACAGCTTCGTGGAGTACACTTTCTCTAACTAACCAGCAGGTGGCGTCCACGAGCCACCTGTTCTCCACAAGCCAGATCTCCCCTGCTTAGCCTTTTTGGTGAGTGGGGGAGTGAGTCTTGTGGGGCCCAATTGGTGTACCAAGCTTGCGTGCGTAGTTGGTGTTGCCTGCCCTGTATGTGGGGCGTGTTTCTGGGCAGTCGGGGAGGGGGGGTGGCCCTAACAATGAAATCTCCCTGATGATCCTAGAGTTTTAAAGCTGCTGCAATAGTCTAATCCTTCAGTTCAGTCCTGCCACAGTTTGTCTCTGCCACTGACCCACAAGTCTTTGGTATTGGCGTATGGCTCCTGAGACTTGCAAGTGGGCCCCTCTTCCAGGCTGTGCACCCCGGGTCCTCTGTTGAGGGATGACTGTGCTATGTCACAGGTGAGTGCCGTCCCCCCAGGGCAGTTCTGGGCTGCTGGGCTGTGTTGGGAGGCTCCCAGTCTGCTCAAATGATGGCTGAATGGGGCTCTGTTAATTCACACTGCTCCCCCTTCCCAGCTCTGGGACATTCAGCTGAGGTTGCAGGGAAGGCTGATGTCCACGCCCAGTTTTGTGGTGTGTGCCTGTTATTTGAAGCACTTCCGTCACACTGGGTTGTCTGGGGCAGCTCTGGGCTATGGGGCTGGCGATGGGCAGGAGTGTTTCCTGTCCACCAGGATGGTGGCTGTGAGCGGACACCCCCCTTTTCTTGGGAAGTTGTGTTGTTTAGTGAATTTTCTCAGCCACTGGATTATTGCCTTTTGTCTCAGAGCTCTCTTAGTTCTGCTCTTGACTTGACGTGCCCAAATTTCAATTCTTTGAAGCTTTCTGTATTGAGCTTCTTAGAGTAATTGTTTTAGAAAAAGCAAAAAGGATTTAAAAAAAAAAAAAAAAAAAAAAAAAAAAAAAAAAAAACGGCCCTCCTCAGAGATCTAATGGGTTATTGAAATGCTAATAGACAAAGCAACCAGGGCCATTAAGGAAAGGTTCACAGGGCAGAGAGATCAGCCTTGCTTCGGGATTTGCATATGCGCCTCAAGGCCTGATCTCCGCCCTTCCCCTTTCTGTGTTCACCAGAACTCGAAAAATCCTCTGCTTTTATTTTGGAGTTTGTCGTGTTGTTTTTATTCTATGTCTGTCTCCTCTCTGCTGGGCTGGCTGCTCTCAGAGTCTCTGGTGTCTGGTCTCAGTCTATCTATGGTTGGAGTTTGAATCAGTAGAATGAGTTTCCGATAAGAGCAGCCACTGCAATTCTCCCTTCTCCTTCCCGGAGCTGACAGCCCCTCCTCCCCCGGGACTGAGCCTGGCAGGGAGGGGCGCGGGTCCCCTGGCCGCAAAAACTTACAGATTTCGCTGATCTCAGCAGTTCCACGTTTTCATGAGTGTTGTATGAAGTATGCCCAAAGACAGATTGCTCTGTGGTGTCCAGTCCACGCAGTTCCTGGCTTTTTACCTACTTTCCTGGAGGAGTAACTAAAACATACAGCTCACCAGTCTGCCATCTTGCCCCGCCTCCATAACATGTTAAAATATTTTTGCTGGGAACATATTTTCATGTTGTCTTTCAAAATCCACCCCCTACCTCCTACTTTCTGTCCATTAAATACTAGTTCTGATGCATTTTTATGTCAGGATTTGAAACTTATAGTAGTTTGGCCCGAATATTTTGAAACCCATGAAACGATAAAGTCCCTGTCCCTCTTCATCCTGCCTGTTTTGTTTTTCTTTTCCTCAAGCAAAGTAGTGGTGATGCTTATGTGGTGGAAAAGCATCCAGCTAAAATAGCAAGAGGCTAGACTCTCATCCAGACAACTTGAGCATGAGACTCTGATACAGAATATTTCAGCATCAGGGAAGAACATCGCTCTGGCTGCTTCTGAATACCCCAGAATTCTCTACAGCTGAATCAATGACTTTCCCATCCTCACTACAATTATATCTGTACCAAGAGAAGAGCTCTTCTTTGCTTAAGAGTCTTCGATTATAGCTACTTGGACAAAGTAGAATGGCTACCACAGCCCACATTGAGATTTCTACCTTGATTCTAGGAGCTAATTAAGGAAACTTGGAGAGTGCTGGCGTGGAGCTAAGGAACAGAAAGCTTGTTCTTCTTCTCATGGTCTATGCCACTGCTGGCCTGCTCTCTTCTAGGAGTTTTGGTCTTTATTTCCTAAACTCTGTAATAACTTAGGTACTGATTTGTAGGTTGTATAAGCCAACCCTGTCTATTTCAAGTGCTTAATGTACAAAGAGGATGGGAAAAAGAGGTGAAACCTCGGAAGGGAGTGTGTCCCCAGAGCCATAGCAGTGCCCCCTAGGAAAAGGGTCATCATCCTTGCAGCCAAACTCAATAATGATCACTTAATATGTACCAGCTACTATATTAATCATTATATATGATACCGATCAAAAGCAGTGGGTTCATAATGTTGACAGCCCTTTTCAATATGAACAAATTAGGGTGGTCTCTGCCTAGACACCCCTGATCATCAAGAAAGTAATTAAACAAGAAAAAGGGGTAGCAACAAACAAGATGGGATTTAACAAAGGATTACTAATGCTGCATCTTTATATAAATTTTCTTTTTAGATTCTAGGGTATTAGAATAGCTGGAAGGAAGTAACTGAAAAGGTGGAACTGCAACCAATAACATTCTTTGAAATTTGCTCTATAGCTACTCATTAAATAGTACTTTGAAAGTCATCACCTTTCTGTATATATCTTCTATTTCACAAAAAGGAAAGAACTGAAACTGGAACTGTAACCCATAGCATTCTTTGAAATTTGCTCTCCAACTACTTGTTAAATCATACTTTGAAAGTTATCACTGTTATGACTATATGTTAAATTTCATAATAAAAAATGTATAAAAAACAAAACAAAACACAGAAACAGTGGGTTCTTTGCCCAATGTGCTCAAATGACCAGTTCCTGAGAAGCCAAGTTTTTAAAAGGAGTAAGATTTTATTGCTAGGCACGAAGCAGGAGATCAAACAGCCTATTGACCTTAAAGACTATCTCCCCAAACTTCAGTAATTCTGGTAGTTTTATAGTACCAAAAGATGGGCAGGTTTTAGGATAATGAGCTCAGTGACTCGAAATGATGTCATTGGAGGTGATAGGTTTGAGATTTAATATTATAATGAGGTCAGGCAGGCCCATTTTGGTTGGATCCAGTTTTGGTTATCAAGATAACTTTGGAATTGGGTAAGTTCTGGGCTGACTCAAAGGACTGTCTTTAGTGATCATAAGACTCGACTCTAAAGTTGAAAAACTGGATAAAATGGGTACAAGTAAGGGTCAATCATGAGGTTTTTACAATCACAAGAGTACAAATAAATGTATCAGAGATCAAGGCAGCTGGATTAGGTTCACAGATTTCAGGTATTTCCCTCTGTCTATTCTGATATACCAGAAAGTAAAAAAGGAATACCTATATAATGATTTAGTAATCATAGTCAATCCCTAAATCCTAACTTCTCATATATACATTAAGTGATATGTGTGTATATCACTTTAATATGTACAACCCTATCAATAAGTACTACTATTCCCCCTTCTTCACAGATAAAGGAACTAAAGCATTAGAATTTCGACTTCTGTGTTACTTAAGGGTGATAAGAAGCCGTTGAATGTTTTAAGCAGGGGAGCAGCACTGTCTTCTTTGCATTTCAAATCACATGGGAAACTAGAAGGGGGGGGGCGGGAAACAGCAACAAAATGGGCAAGATGTGATATGAACCTGAACCCCAAGGCAAGCAGTGAGGGGAAAGGGAGAGAGATTTGATAAATAATATGTTTAAGTGAGTGTCACTGCCCAAGGGGGCTTTTGCAGCTGAAGGACTAAAGAAGGCACCCAGCAACGTTTGAGACGTGAGCTTTTATTCCGGGCTTGCTTACAAGGAAATGGAAGTCAGTTAACGCTGCTCCGAATGAAGTCAGGAGCTGCTTGGAATGGCGGCAAGTTAGAGCTCAGTTTGTAGGTACTCGGCACTCTGTGGGGCTGATTGGGCCGGTTATAAGGGCTTGAGATGACGACATTCCAGCGGGTATGAGAGCGTAAGTGCGGGAGTGGGGTCTTGTGACGTAGGGAAGGATCGATTGTAGTCGTCAGAGAAGAGGGGAGGGTCATAGGTTATCTTGTAGATAATCATATTTCAGGGAATTTCAGGAAGGAGGTAAGCTACAGATTACTTTTAGCCCCCGAGGCCTGATTTTACAGTGAGAGTAGATCAAACCTCAACCTAGGTTAGACAAGCTGCTGTGTGCGCAGTCCAGAAGGCCCTGGGCCCAGGGCTCCCACAGAGAGCAAGACTGAGTAATTGCATTTGGGAACAAGGCAGGAGTCAAAGAAGTCAATGTCCCAAGTGAATTGACTATATATAGGACAGAAAGTGGACACTAATAATACTTAGTTTTATGATTCCCGAATACAGCAACGTTAGTGCCTAGTCTCTGCCTTATGAAGGGAGTTTGAACCTGACTGTGTCTTTTTGCATTTCACTTGTATGAAGATAGTCTGGGGAGGATTTCCTGAGAGGCATTCAGGAGACTGTGCCTTGAAGACTCCCTGCCAAACAAGAAAGGAAATAAGAAGCTTAACTAAGGTCCCAATCAAACAAATCAAACGAAACCTTTTGGGTTTGATAGCTATGTAGGACCTGCTTGGGTTTGCCTTTCGTAGGGAAAGTTTCCCAAGGCTCTAATGTTAATTAGGAAATTTGTGTTTTCTACAGATGATTGCATTATCATCCCAGACAGGAGAGCTAAAACCCTCTAGGCAAAGGAGAAAAAAGTCATTTACATATTTTCCCCAATGAAGCTCCAAAGGATTTTGGAGATAATAGGCAATTTGCCATTTGCTGTCAGGCCTGTCCTAAAGCACATTCATAGATAAATGCATGTGGTTCTTTTATAGTCCCTTGTTTATGATGTTTCCAAAGAGAGGGAAGAGAAGAAACAAATCCCTCATTTTAGTAAGATATTGCTAGAGATGTACCAGTAGAGTATGCTTCCTGTCTGTAAGTCTTATCTGTAGTTTTTTTCTTTAACTTTGGAAGTTGCAGTCCTTTAATGCTTCATGTAAACTAGCAAATTAGCTGAGTATTTATCTGAATGTTTTTTGTCTATCGTGTTGTGTAAGATCTTCCTTTATATCTTTGTCTCTATCTTGTTTTTATTTAATAACATACCCTCCCCTGATACATTATCTCAGGAAGAACTACAAAAATATGAGGGGAGTTTAAGTCAATTAGAAGCATATCATACTGGCCACTTGAATCTCTGGAGCCATGTTGTTACTTTTGCTCAGTGTCTGTGCAAGTATCTTGCCAAGTTTTTCATTTCTTCAGAGTTGCAGATCCAGATTGCTGTTTGAAATGAGGGAAAACCCAAACCTCTTTTTTAAATCAGCTGACACTCAGAGTATTGGTATCTTCATTTTGTTCTAGAATGCTGCAGATTTGACCTGCTGTTTTGAATGTTCTCTGTATCTGTTTAATTTGATTTGTTTCCTGTACAGATAAACTACAACAATGAATAATTCCCACCATTTGTGTCTTTAGACTTATTAAGATCTGGTAAATCTGTTTCTCTTTTTACATTGCCTATTGAAAAAAGGGAATAGTGCTTTAACTGAAATTTATTATTAACATCACCTTTCTAAGTCCAACTTGGGATTTTGATGTGGTTCCTTGCTCAGGGACCATAATCCAAGGTAACTGAAATGTTTGAAATGCAACTTACCCAATTAGCCTTGGCCTTTGACATCAGTCCTAAACGTCCCTTTCCATTTCTTCTCTGTCTTTACTGTTGGATTTGTTTATTTACCAACTCCTAGACATGCCCATTATCATGGCCCAAGTGGGCCTTTGCTGCTGAGAGGCCAAAGAAGATGCCGGGCATGTTCAGAGGCATGAACTTTTTATTCTGGGCTTACTTACGAGGAAACAGAAGTTGGTCACATTGCCTGGATTCAGGAGCTCCCCTGAATGGCGGCGGATTCAGAGCTCAATGTGAAGATATTCCACCCTTTGCGGGGACTGAACAAGCTGGTTATAAGGGCTCGACATTCCAATGGGTAAGAGCATAAGGCGGGGAGCAGGGTCTTACAACGTAGGGAGGGGTTGATTGTAATCAACAGGGAGGAGGGGAGGATTATAGATTATTTTATAGATAATAGTATCTCAGAGAGTGTCTTAGTTTGCTAATGCTGCAGAATGCAAAACACCAGAGATGGACTGGCTTTTTTATAAAAAGGGGGTTTATTTGGCTATACAGTTACAGTCTTAAGGCCATGAAGTGTCCAAGGTAACACATCAGTAATCAGGTACCTTCACTGGAGGATGGCAAATGGCATCTGGAAAACCTCTGTTAGCTGGGAAGGCACGTGGCTGGCGTCTGCTCCAAAGTTCTGGTTTCAAAATGGCTTTCTCCCAGGACATTCCTCTCTAGCAAGCTTGCTCTTCTTCAAAGCATCACTCACAGCTGCACTCCGTTCAGTCTCTTTGAGTCAGCATGTTTTATATGGCTCCACTGATCAAGGCCCACCCTGAATGGGTGGGGTCACACCTCCATGGGAGTATCCCACCAAAGTTACCATCCACAGCTGGGTGGGGCACATTCCAAGCAAATCTAACCAGCACCAAAACGTCTGTCCCACAAGACCACAAAGATAATGGCATTTGGGGGACACAATACATTCAAACTGGCACATTCCACCCCCTGGACCCCAAAATGACATTCTCTTTCCAAATACAAAGTACATTCATTTCATCACAATATCACAAAAATTTAAACCATTTCAGTAACAAAGGTTAAGTACAAAATCCCATCAAAATCAAATATAGGCATGGTCAGTCCTAAGGCATACTTTTCCTTTAGCTTGGATCTGTGGACTTAGAACAAGTTATATGCTTCCAATATACAAAGGAGGGACATTCATAGGATAAACATTTCCATTGCCATAAGATAAGGAGAAAGAGTAAGGAAAACAGGGTTAACAGGACCAAAACAGTTCCTAAAACCTGCAGGACAAACTCCATTAGATTTCAAAGTCTGAGAGTCATTTACAGAACGACGTTGCATCCTTGGGGCTTGAGAGAGCGGGAGCCTAACCCTTCCTAAGGGCCTTTTTGGCAGCCGTTTCCTCTCCAAACGCTTAGGTGAGTGCTCCAACATACCCACACATTGGGGAGACCACCTTCTCGGCCCCACCCTCCTCAAACATCGGGGTAGCTCCCGGATTCCCTTCCATCTCCGGGGCACATGCTCAACCCCTTCAGAACAGTGTGGTGGCAGCCAGGCTCTCCCCAATTCCCTGGGAATGTGCTCCACCCTCTTTGGGACCTGAGGTGGCAAAACTCTTCCAGAGCATCGAGGTGGAATGCCCACCCTCGACCTCTGGGGCAAACTCACCCTTTCCATGCGTGTGGGCTGCTCTGCTCTCCCAGCCCAAGGCCTCTTGACTCCAGACCTCAACCTCCATGGTTCTGTCTTTGAAGAAATTTTTCCTGCAATTTGTTCCTTGCCTGTCTCCTCCAGTCCAGACTGGCAGCGGCTCTGTCTATAAAGTTCTCCCAAAAATTCTGTTGGCTTTGCATGAAGCACACAGGGGTCAAAGCCATCAGACAATAGGAGTTTCCACAAATCCTTTCTGGATAATTCCATCTCCAATCTTGGCTTGTACTGAAATGGTGGCTGGGTTCCATGTTTGGTTACATCCTCACGTTGGGCTGTAGCTTCTGGGATTCCACCCCCTGGAAGCTCGTAATTTTCTAAGCCATCAGCTTCTGGTTTCTTTGAACCCAAGAGTTCAGTCCTAAGTTTATCTCTCTCCACTCACATTTTACTATAAGCTGCAAGCAGAAGCCAGGGTATATCCTCCACATGTAGTCTGGAGATCTCCTCAGCTAAGTATTCCAGGTTATCACTTTTAAATTCTTCCCTCCATCTGACACCAGGCCTCAATTTTGCCAAATTCTCTGCCACTTTAAAACAAGGATCGCCTTTCTTCCAGTTCACAGCAACACATTGATCATCTCTGTTCAAGGCCTCATCAGAAGTATCTTTAGAGTCCATATTTCCACAAACAGTCTCTTTAAAGCAGTTTTGGCCTTTTCTATCAAGCTCCTCACAATTCTTCCAGAATGTTCCCCTTATCCATTTAAAAAGCTGTTCCAACATGTTTGGTATTTGCAAACTCAGCAGCAAAAGCACCCCACTTCTCTGGTACCAAAATGGTGAGTATCCAAAGTAACACATCAGTAATCAGGTACCTTCATTGGAGGATGGCAAATGGCGTCCGGAAAACCTCTGTTAGCTGGGAAGGCACATGGCTGGCGTCTGCTCCAAAGTTCTGGTTTCAAAATGGCTTTCTCCCAGGACATTCCTCTCTAGCAAGCTTGCTCTTCTTCAAAGCGTCACTCACAGCTGCACTCCGTTCAGTCTCTTTGAGTCAGCATGCTTTATATGGCTCCACTGATCAAGGCCCACCCTGAATGGGTGGGGTCACACCTCCATGGGAGTATCCCACCAAAGTCACCACCCACAGCTGGGTGGGGCACATTCCAAGCAAATCTAACCAGCACCAAAACGTCTGTCCCACAAGACCACAAAGATAATGGCATTTGGGGGACACAATACATTCAAACTGGCACAGAGAGTTTCAGGGAGGCGGTAGTTTCAGGAGGGAGGTAAGCTGTAGATTACATTTAGCACCTGATTTTACAAAGAAAGTTGGTCAAACCTTGACTGTCCTAGGTCAAGCAAGCTGCTGTGTGCACAGGCTTCAAGGCCCTTGGAGAAGGCCCTGGGCTCCCACACCCATCTAATGCCATGTGGCATCAGTACTTTCAGATAATGTGCACACTTGACAGAAAATATACAAAAGCTCCCTGGGCATACATACCATGCCCCTCTTAGTCATATACTATGTCATGTCAGTTTGAATATGAGAGTGAGCTCCGTTCCCAAGATGCATGTCACTTTGAAGAGCTTGAATCAGTAAGAAGGAGGAAAACTGGAGGCCTGGGGCATCTGTCTACAGGGCAGTTAGACTCTTCACCTTCCCTGAGAAAGTATCCTACCCAGAATATTCAGATAGTTATAGGTCCTGACCAGTTACTGAAGTAATACCTTTATATGCACAGTGGTTCTTAGATATAACTTCTGCCAACTTAAAAGACCACAGGAACTCTGTGGCAGCTACATGAGCATGAATAATCACCCAAATTTTCAGCTTTCTATGTCAGTTTCAGGGAAGGAGGTACTAATGTACTCATTAAATCTTCACCATAAGTCCCCCCTCATGTTGCCCTTGATGCCTTTGTCCTTTACCGAGATGGTAACCTTGAGAGTGTTGACCACAGTAAACACCCCCTGGTCCAAGCACATAATAGAGAATGGTAATGATTGTGTCTATAACACAATTGAAATCTGGGGAGGAAGAAGTAACTGGATGCACATGAGTAGTGTCAGCATCCAAAAATCCACCAACTTCATGAAATATTTGGGGAGGGTATTTTCTTTCAAATAAACTAATATTTAAATCATTCTATTCTTATCGTGGTCAGTAAACAATTGGTATATGGATATTGGCTCAAGGTCCTATGTCTGTTTATTTAGATCAAGAGATTATCCTATTTTTCTTTGCTGTATTCATACTTAAGTGCCAGGAGGTGTGGAAATCTATACTGAAATCATTTGCCTCGTATAGGTAGCATCATTAATGGAAAATGGCCATGGGAATTTTGCTTGTATCAGCGATAAAGCCATACATTCAACAGATGCTGATAAGTACCACAGTTCAACTTGAGGACTTTTTATTAGTGTATACAGTATTTTCCTCCTCAGAAACCTATAAATAGAAATTCTGACTGTAATTGTCAAAGGGTGGGGCATGGATGGTGCTTACAGGTTCACTATCTCACTTGTATCAGAAAGCCAGTCAGATCTTGGGGAAATCATCTACTTTGTGTTTCACTTCCTCAAACTGCAAGATATTTAACAAGCATCCAAAGTTTTTCAAAGTAATGTATTACCCTGTTTTATTCACATGGCTGAGAATCTACTTGTCTGTTATTAGAAAACAATATATTTTTCTTTCATAGTAAAATTGATGCATGAGACAGAGAATGAGTCACATGGTTAGCTCTGTTAATGAGACGGACAATTACTCAATTTTCTCTCCATGAAAAATACCAAAACAACACGTCATAATCAATAGAGATATTTTTGTCATCTGTTTTGTACTTGAAAATTTACAAACTTCTTTATACTTGTGGAAATCTAACAAATCACACTGGTATCTGTCTGAATGTTCTACATGGAGATGGAGAAAAGTTTTCCTTATATTATAGCTGAGGCAATGTCAGCTTTAACAGTAATCAGCTACCTGAAAAGGCATCTTACATTTATATCATTATTCCTTTTTTTGTGGTAGAATCCCAGTCAGAAGGAGGAGACTGTGGAATTGTTTATGGGAAGTGACATCTGCAGAGCATCCCATTCCTAGTGAAAAGCCAAAAGAGTTGACAAGTGGAAACATTTCATCAAGACTTGCTCATATTTAAGTTGATTCTCAGGAGCCCCTTTCCTAAGCCCCTTCTACTCCCCTCACACATCTCTCCTTTGTGGAGTTTACACTCATCTTTGCATCCTTGAAACTGGTGGCCATACTGACAGCTGGTTCTGCTGGGTTTTTTTTTTTTTTGTATTTTTTCCCCTCTTTCCTGGAAAAGCAACCCAAAGAATTGTCATACAATTCCAGTTGTTCTATGCTTGCTTTTTGTTTGTTTTGTTTTTGCTCTTAAAATATATCCTGGATGGACACCACTGGACAGGCCAACTGATACCATGGGCCCCAGTGGAAGATTGGAGATCCAGAAACTTTTTAACACTTGTGTGGATTCTTTCCTAATCCAGCATAAAATGACAGAAAAGTGACTCCCTTATTTTATTGTTTGTTTTCTGATTCATTTGCTATTTTATACATACATTGTATTTTTAATTTATCATATATTTGGGTGAACAGTAAAGAATTGATTGGCAATATAATCTGTCATGCATGAAACAAAACCATGAAGATGGAATAAAGTGAACCCAAAGGCTTGCAGTAATGATGCATAGATATCTGTTTGCTAAACTAGTTCTTCAAATGAAGTGAACCAGATGTAAGTGTTCTTTTAGGAATTATAGTGTGAGAATGGACACATATTGCCATTACCTGCCGCTAAAGCTCAGGAAGAAGGAGGATGCTCAAATAAGGTGCATGTTCTATAGATACTTCTATTTGTTTGTTTTTGGCTTTTTGTTTCTGTTTTGTGAGGATGTAATTTTTCAAGAAAGATATAAAATTATGAATAAGAAAGAGAAGATATTAAATATGGGCTTTAAATTTAAAAGGACCAAAAAGTAATCTTCAGTTAAGCTTGCATCCACCTTTAATAAATTGTCTGTTTAAGTGCCAGCCGAACCTCTCCAATGTTAGGACTCTCTTTGCCATTGTTGGAGAATTCTAATCGTTTAACATGAATCTCCCTCCTTATAACTTATACAATTAGTTTTACTTCTTATCTCTAAAACTTCTTGGCATCTAATTCCTCTTTCACATGTTACAACTTCAAGTCTTTCTATTTTGCATAATCTTTTTTTTATTGTGGAATATAACATGTACATAAAAGTGATAACTTTGAAAGTGCAATTTAACAAGTTGTTAGAGAGCAAATTATCAAGCATGTTTTTACAAACTGCCTTCCAACTTAACATAACATGACTTAGTTAAACCCAAGAATCCTACCCATTTCTCCACTTGGTATCATAATTGCCTGTTTGGAGGTGGAAATAGGCTTCTAATTTCTTGTTGCTACAAATCTCTTGAGCGTCTCACTCAGTCCACTGTGCAGATGCTGGTTGCAGTAAAACACCAGGGTTCCCTTTGTTGCAGTAATCTCCCAGGCCGTGGTTGCAATTTAATATCCAAATTCTTCCTACGATAACATCATCAGCCAACTCACAGCTGCCACTAACAACCAAGCCAAGATCCACAGAAGGTTAGTTACCCAGGAGGGCCTAAACCTGCTTCCCTTGGGATTCAGGTCTAACTTAGTGCTTTGCAGACCTTAATGTGCAAATGAAGCGCCTGGAAATCTTTAAAAGTAGATTCTAATTCAGTAGGTTTGGCTGTCTGCATTTTTAACAAATTCCAAGTTGTTGCATAATCTTTCTAAGCCTTTTCTTTTTCAGTAGAATATCCTCAGGGCCTCCAATTACTGTCCTTTTCTGGAGGAACTCTAACATAACAGTGTCTTTTCAAATGTGATTGGGAACACAGTGGTGGGCACAAACATGTTCATCACAGCATCACTCATATTGGTGAATAATTTAAATGGGCCTATATATTAACAAAAGAAATGGTTAAATTATAGTAAATCCTCATGCAATCTTTAACTGTGTTTCCAAAGAAAATTTCTGACTATGGAAAATGTTCAAATTGTAATATATTAAAAATCAAGATTCTCAACATATAATCATATATTATGATAGAAATATGTATAATATATACTCATAGGAAAAAATGAAAATTCATCAAACAAAAATGATGGTGGGATTATGGTAGGTTTTTATTTTTTTCCTCATTGTTTTCTATTTTTTCTGTGATGAATAGATGTTCCTTTTATCATCAGTAGAACTGCACATGATATTCCGGATGAGATCTGATACACATAGAGTAGATGGAATCACTACCTCCTTTGATCTATGTACTGCTTCTTTTATTAAAACCAAAGTTTGTATAAGGCATTTCATATTTTGGCTTTCTTTAAAAGGATGCATTTTTAATGCAATTTTATTGAGATATAGTCACATACCATACAACCATCCAAAATATACAATCACTGGCTCACAGTATCATCACACAGTTGCACATACATCACCATGATCAATTTTCATTACTCAAGAAAAGAAATAAAAATAAAAAAGAAAACCCAAATCCTTCCCTACCCCTTGTACTCCACTATTACCGACACTTAGCATTAGTGTAATGTATTTGCTACTCTTGATGAAAGAATATTAAAATATTACTTTTGACTATAGTCCACGTTTGCAATAGGTACATTTTCCTGACATACCACTCTATTATTAACTCCTTGTAATAGTGTGATACCTTTGTTCTAATTCATGAAAGAACTTTTAAATATTTTTACAGTTATCCATAGTCAATGTCAACCATAAGGTTCACTGTGCTATATGTTCCCATGTTTTAACCCCCAACTTTTCCTTCTGGTGACTTACGTGACTCTAACTTTCCCTTTCTACCACATTCATACTCCATTCAGTACTGTTAAAATAATATCACTTTTTCCTATGTTCAATTGATGGCTCTTGGTATAAACACAAACTTATGCATTCACCACTACAGTCAATACGAGAACATCTTCATTTCTTCCGAAGAAAAAAATCCCGCAACCCTTAGAACCCCCTATTATGACATTTAACTTTGGTATAATGCCTTTGTTACAATTAATGAAATTATAGTATAATGTTACTGTTAACTATATAGACCTTAGTTTACATTAATTTTATTTTTCCCATATAGCACCCTATTATTAATACCTTGTAATAGTGGTGTATGTTTGTTCTAGTTCATGTAAGAACTGTCTTAAATTTATACAGTTAACCACCATCATTGCACACTCTGTGTTTTGCTAAGTTCTACAGTCCTGGTTTTTATCCTTTAGCTTTAAAAGGATGCATTTTGAATAACGTCTTCCTATTTTAATACTTCAAAGCCTCTTGTTTTTATCACACTCACTCACCGGCCTAAGTTGTTCAAATCAATTTAATTGTGGGGAGGAAAGTTGTGTTTGTTTAATTAGATCCTAGAGAGATACTATGTAAAATGCACTGCAGAAATTAGAGTATAGGAAAATATTAAAGGGGAAATCCCTTTAAAAATATATGGTTTAGAATGGCTATACTAAAAATGACAATAGAAAGTCTTGGAGAGGATGTGGAGAAAAGAGAACCCTTATATATTATTGGTGGGGTTGTAAGATAGTACAGCCACTTCAGGAAACAGTTCAGTAATTTCTTAAAAAGTTGAACATAAATTTACTGTATGACCCAGCAATTCTACATCTAGGTATCTACCCAAGAGAAATGAAAACATGTATCTACCCTTGTACATGAATGTTCACCAGTATTCATACTAGCCCAAAAGTAGAAATAATCCAAAAGTCCATCAATTTGTGAATGAATAAACAAAATGTGGTATATGCATACAATGCAATATTATTTGGCAGTAAATATAAAGGTCTATTGATATATGAAGCTACATGGATAAGCCTCAAAAAACAGTATGATAAGGGCAGGTGGCCAGCTGAAAGACTATATATTGTATAATTCCATTTATATAAAATGTTCAGAATAAGTAAATTCATAGAGACAGAAAGGAGACTACTGGTTGCTAAGGAGTGGAAATGGGGATTAATCGCAAATGGGCAGGAGAGATCACTTTGAGGTGATGAAAATGTTCTAAAACTAGATATTGTGATGGTTGTACAAGTCTTTAAATTTCCTAAAAATCATTGACTCATACCCTTAAAATGGGTGAGTTTTATGGTTTGTAAATTATACCCCAATAAATCTGTTATTTTTTCAATAATATATAGATTGGTTCTTCTTTATAGTTCCCCAGTTACTATTACCAAATCTCCAAGAGACTCAGGAACAGAGAATCACAACCAATACAAGGGCAAATTATGATCTGGGCTGTAGCTTTTCTGCCAGACCAACATCAGCTTATACGGTATTTCTTCCCATCTAGATCCTCATGGAATTTGTTGTTCACTCTGGCTTGTAATGCATTTTCCCTTGAAAATAGATTAAGAACTTGCTTAACCATTATACTGAAACTATACTGTCATTTCATTTTATTTGCAGCGTAACACTGCTAAAATCAAATGCTGATCTTGCCTTCATATTTACAGGCATCTTATATAATCAAAATTGCCACAAAGAAAAGGAAAAGGATTGTGAGAATGGCTTAGTTGCCACTTGGCATGCATATCACACAGCAGCAGAACTCCCATGAAAATTGGATGCCTGATATTCACTCATTCTTCAATGAGCTTTGACAATTAAAAATAACTTGGCATTGAATACAAAGTGTGAAATGTATAATTTTGTTTTAGAAAACATATTTGTCATTCTAGTGACTAGTTGCTCCTTATAAAGCATATTTCTAGGTGTTATGTTTAAGAAAGAGCCGATATCGTCTTGAAAATCCTCCTTGCATAATGCTAGACACATGCTTCTATTTTGTTTTTGTTTTAAATTATCGTTGAAAGCCATCCTTTGAAATCTCTTGTGGGAATGTTCTGCTTCTTTTCATTTTTAACTTTTATCAAAGCAACTCATAAAACGTACAAATAATGATGAGCAGCACAGATTTGCAGATTTTTATGGTTCTTCTGCTTTTGATCTTTTATATAGCAACAATCAATCCATCCTCTTTTGGAGGCCAGTTTTAGCATTACTCTTTTTTTCTACAGTTCCTTCACTCTGGTTATTTATTACCAGTTCAGCTAACTCTGGGTTAACGTCATCTTAGAGATTGGGACTGGTCAGGGTTAGGGACACTCTTGGGATAATTGTTGATTGTGTTATTTGCTGAATTCTTTTGGTTGTAGCAATTGCAAGTGGAAGCTGGAGCACCAGAGTGGTTGATAGCTCAGGTTTTTGCGGTCAGTCCTGCAAATTTCCTGTTTCTAGTTTGCAAAATGGGGATACTAATAATGCATATAAATCGGAGTGTTTCTCTGAGGCTTGGAAATAAGGATACACAAGGTGTTTAGCACAGTACCAAGTAACAACAACAACAAAAAAGAATTCCAAAGTGATAGCTAAAAGTCACAATCTTTCTCTGGCTTTATTTTCAATAGTAAATTAATATATGTGCTTTATTTCAACATTTGGTTAGTAAAATAGTTCTGATGTATATTCTTACTATTTATCTTCTTCTTATCCATCTTCATATTTTTCTTATTTCTTTCCCCCTTTTAATTAATAAATTAAATAGGTCATGCTGATGAATGCAGTCGATGGCAAAAAAAAACTTTGAAGTTTTTCAACCTGCAAGTTAGGACATGTTAGTGAGCTGCAGAATCAATTTAGAAGGTTACAACTAGCACTCGTGCTTTTATGAAAGAGAATAGACCGTAATTGAAAATATAAGAATGTATAATAGTCAGTAAAAGTAAGTATTGTTACATTAACTTTTGTTTCAGGTATGTTTATATTCAGTCACAATATAAAATATATTTTCCACTGTGGGTCTTTGAAAGTAATTGCTCTAAAGGACAGGAGAGCAAGGATATTAGAAGTTTAACCCCTTTTTTTCCATCAGAATCCCAGATAGCTGCAGTATTTGAATAAAATCTAGAAGATAAGAAAAGGAAGGAGAAAGTGAGGTGTAAACAGCTGCTACCCATGATTTAAAAGGATATATAGATTGTTTTTAAGATGCAATGTAAAAATGCTGTCATTCTAATATTCTGTCCGCTGGAAACATGGAAACTACCTGGTCTTTGGAGTAATGTAAAAGGGATTTTGCAAAATAGGCTGAAACATTTCCAGTGCAATTGTGAGCATGTGCACATGCACACACACCACGACCAAGTACGGTGGTGATGGTGGTGGTGCTGGTGAGGTTAATACAAAGGCTCAGGAAGCAAACTCTGCTTTCTCTCGCCATTCTTACACCATCATCCATTCAAAACGTTGCTGATTTGGAGCAGCCAGGTTAATCCTAGCTGTCTGTACTCCCCTACTGAGTTGATATTTCCCTCACAGTAAGGGAAGGATTTAATTAGTTTGTGAATAAAGTGTTCTAGATTGAGAATAAAATTGAGTGCAAAGTTATGCCTGCAGCTAAAATTGTGCTCTCTTTAATGTTTGAGTTGGGACCGATCACTTTATGCAAGGGTCTCTGATTGTGCTGGGGGAGCTGTGCCTAGTGACCCATGCTTATCTTTTCTGGCTGGTGAAAGTAATTTGGAACATGGTGAGTCCCTAATGACAGAAGAGTAGATGTGTGTGTGTTTTTTTTTCCGCTGTAGTTTTTTAGGTTCCTGTGTAGGGGTAATGCTTGGAGCCTTAGTAATTTCCAAATATTGCTGGCCTCTCTAAAGTTCCTTCTTTCAGAGATACTATCAAAGGAAATAGATCTTTTTCTAAGCTTATATAATCTTTACCTTCAATTTTAGACCACAGATTGGGAACATTGTGCTTAGAGATTATTAGTGATTGTGGTTAGCAGTTATACCTTTAGATTTGAGCAGAAAATTTGAGGTTTCATTTGTTGCTAGTCAGAGATAAAGAAAGAAATGACTTAATTCTCAGTAGTCTGAGTGAAAGTCTAGAGGCAGCGACTCATATATTTAGAAAAATCACTTCCTTGGAATCCATCCATGTCTGTTGTGTTCACTTTCTATTTATTTTCTACCTTAAGAGGGGGAAAAAAAAAGATTATCATGGTATTGCCACCATGAGGATGCTAGCAGACTTACTCTTCATTCAAACAGATTCTCACCCCTTCAAACTGTTTAGCTGAATATTCTGAGGCAAGGAAATATATAATTCAGGCATTGCAAACCCCAAAGCATATAAAAACCAAGTCAGAAAACTTAAAATAACAAAACAAGAGAAACATGTGACATTCCTGGTCTAGTTTTTGTTTTCTTTCTTTCTTTTTTAGAGAAATCGTATGCTTACAGAAAAATCATGCATGAAATACATGTACCACCCTATTATTAATACCTTGCATTAGTGTGTTACGTTTGTTACAACTGATGAACAAATTTTTATAATTGTGCTGTTAACTGGAGTCCATATTTTACATTAAGGTTTACTGTTTGTGTTGTACAGTTCTATTTTTTTTTTAATTTTACTCTAGTAACATATATACAACTTATAATTTCCCCTTTTAACCACATTCAAATATATAATTCAGTGCTATTAATTATATTAGCAATGTTATGCTACCATCACCACTGCTTTAGTTTCCTCATTGGTAAAGCAAATACCATGCAATGGGTTAACTTAAACAACAGGAATTTATGGGCTCATGGTTTTGAGGTTAAGAGAAGTCCAAATTAAGCCATCATCAAGGCAATGCTTTCTTCCTGAAGACTGGCATTCTAGGGCTGATTGCTGGTAATCCTTGGTCTTTGTCTCCTCTGTTACATGGCAATGCACATGGCATCCTCTTCTGGCCTCTCCCTTCTTTTCTGGGTTCCACTGAACTTCAGCTTCCTGCTTCCCATGGTTTTTTCTCTCTCTGGATTTCATTCTGCTTATAAAGGACCCCAGTAATAGGATTGATTAAGACCCATCCTGATTGAGTTGGGCCACACTTTAACTGAAGTAACCTCATCAAAACATCCTATTTAACAGTGGGTTCACATGCACAGGAATTAAGTTTAAGAACATGTTCTGCTGGGGTGCATAGCTCCAAACCACCACAGTCACGTGTCACTTGGATCAGAGAAGGGAGTGCATGTGATTACAAAAAGGCAGCACAAAATACGTGATTCAGCGGAGGTCTTTAAAAAGCCAGATGAGAGTGATAAATCTAACCCAGGGACTAGAAGAGCTTAACAAAGGAAGTAACAATGAATGAAACTGAAGTATGAATAGGATTTTGATAGGCAGAAAAGGATGGAAAGGTTTGCCAAAGGCAGGGAAATGTATAAGCAACTCTATAGTTAAATGCTTGGTCCTGATGTATCTCGTGATTGGTGAATAGTTGGGTATGAGTAGAGTACATGAGAAATTTAGCTGGAACCAGGTCAAGAGGGACCTTGAATAGCCATCTATGAATCTGAGACTTGATAACATAGTTAAGGGGAGTCATTCCAGCATTCAGAGTAGAGGAAAGTCATGACCTGATTTACCTTTTCTTATCCAAATCCTGGCTCGTCCCCTTAACCATGTAATCAAGTCTCAGAAACCTTCTCTGAGGGGATGGTTAAAAATAGGAACACTGTCTAGATACTGGCTAAGAAGTAGTATGGAACCATTGACAATCCTTAAGCATCAGCTTTGCACTAGTCACAATAAATTCCATCCTAGGGCTTTCCAGATGAGGCAATAAACAATGCACATGAGGCTGTCAGCATAGCTGGCAATTTCACTGTAGGCACAAACTTATAACTTATCCTACATTTGGATTCTGTGCAGAAAATATTATACTTCTATTAGAAGCAACTAATAGAAATCGTGAAAACATAAATTAGATGGAATTAGGTTGAAATAGTCTAAATAGGAAATGCAATGTTGACCTTAACTATTTTAACAAAGAAGAGGTTAGATTTTATGAAGTTACCACAGTATGAAAGTCTTGTGAAAATATAATATGCAAAAACAGGCCAATAAAACTTCATCTTTAAAATGTTAAAACATTTATTCACAATAAGAGGGAAAAATGCCAAAATAGAGAATTGTCTCTCTCAGATTAAAAAGAAAATACAACCAAGAACAAATCAGGATTTGGGGGCAGACTTTTTTTCTCCTAAAATCTCAGTTGTGTGTAATGTGCTGTGAGATCTCACCTGTTGACCAGTACTTGGGTGTTGGTCAGAAATAACTAACCTTTGTGCCAAATTATAATTAGATTGAAAAGAAGTCCTAAACAGGTGGATATTTTGGCAGAATTGATATAAACAATGTATGAATTAATGTGAATTACTTTAACATATTATTTCTCAATTCCAAGACACTCAATGTAGAATGCATGTGATGCTTGCTCATCTACTCAGCAGTAATTATGGGTCTAAATTAATCACTTAGTTTATCACTTGCCAATTGCTCAATCTGCCTGTCTAGATACTTTCAAGATAAGGAAACAATTTAGTGAAACAATGTTAAATAAATAATTCAAGGTAACAAAATAAGGAGACTAGAAATGGTAAATCTTCACTTTCTAATCTTTTGTATAGTTAATAGAGCAATGCAAAAATGAATTCCTGTAAAGCTATGGAAATAATTTCAAGATTAAGCAAAAACATACCTTTGTCAAAGGAAGTAAGTTAGGAGAAATCTATGATGGGAGCATTCAGATTTATGGAGAAATTCATAAATGAATAGACAAACTTCTGTTTGGTAGCTTAGACTTCTTTCTTCTACTGTAGGCTTCCTCAAGTCCTTTATAGAAGTAAATAGACCTTAAATGCATGATTTTGCATTTTTTTTTTTACAAGTACAACCCTCTTCTTGATTTATAAATGTATTTAACAACTGATTTTAGAAGAGAGAAATAAACACTCCCTGGAACTTTGGAGACCATGGCCTTGGACATTTAGCTTCTCCATTAGTCAGCTATATTGAAAAACTTATTGATATTCCATAATCAATTCTGTAATTAAGATGGGTAGATGAAACAATATTTGGGTCCTACTTATATAATTAGTATTCAGTTGATGTTTTATTTATTTAGCGCATCCAATAATTGGAATTGATTATGCAAGAATAAGCTGAATGATGTTAAACATCCTCCGTGGTAACACAGCTATGCCTGTGAACACAGAATCAAATACTGTGCCTTGCTCAATAAATATTTAATTAACTAACAGTTCTGGGCCACCCCAACAGTCCAGGATGATTTGGATATTGAACATAGGATGATAAGTTTTGGGTACTAGGATAAGATTTGAGAAGGCTGCACCCAGGTGAATAAGAGGCACTTTTCATTTAACTCACCTACCCAGTCTGAACACAGTGACCTATTTGTTTCATTCTGGCCCATTCTGTTAGTTGTTTGTGACTTTTTGCTAATCAAATTTGCATTGATGTGATTTTCTTTTCCAGTTCTTTTCTCCTGTATCAAAGACTTCTGATGTGATAGATGGAGAAAATAGTACTATATACTGATGATATTCCTGGAATTCTATTCTTTTCTGGGAAACACTTTACTATATAGAACAAGAAGCCCATTGCTAAATCCTAAGGTAGCAACAGATTGAATTGACTGTAGATAGTGCTTGGTTTAGTAACTGGACATCTTGTGGATGATTAAATTTGGTGGTCTATATTTCAGGCTTTCCTTCTGAAGATCTTTTCAATAAATCATGATTTTCAGCCTGGGTTCTTGGAAGTATGAAATAATGAAGGTAGCTTGAGTTGGGTGAGTGAGAAATTAAAAAAGGATGGATGATCACTGATGTGCCTAGAGATAAGCTTGGTGGATTTCTTACTAATTAAATAATCATAAAAATTTGGAGTTGTGATTGACAGTTCTATTGGCTAGCACTAATGAACTTTCTACAGAGTTGAAAATTTCATAGTAGAATAGTATGGCCCTGCTGGATCTCTTTTTCTTTTAAAAAAGTCTTTGAAAAATTGACTGGCTATGTTTTATTATTTTTAATATGTATGCTCCATTTTGCAAACTCTCTTTTTCTTAGAATAATAAGGAAAATCTTTTCTTGAAATTCCAGGTGTAAAGAGAGAGTCCAAGCAATCTTCACAGTGCTGAGTCTCTAAAAAGAGTGAGCATTGAGTGTGTGGTTATTGGTGATGAGCAAAAAGGTTCCTTAATTACTGCATTAAGCAGCCATGATAAAAGATATATTGCTAATATTTCAGTATTTGATATATGATTGAGTTTTATTCGTTCATCAGATCATCACTGTGTTAAATGCTCTAGTCTAGGAACTACAAAGAGAAATGGGACATAGACTCTGTCTCGAGCTGACTCTAGTTTTCATGTCCTTTATTTGCCTGCCATCTTTGAAAGGCATACAGGTTACCAAGCAACTATTTATTGTAATTCAAGCAGAAGAATTAAGATGTGTGTGATATGTACAGGAGAACCTGTCCCTAATTAGGACTTAATAGTAAGGAAAAGTAGGAAACAGGAAGTCATCATTTCTCGGTTCAGTTAGTTAATTCGAAATAATGACGCATGGAAAGACTATTCCCCAATTAAAAATGGAAAAAAGAATCACTCACTAATTAAGGGCAAATATAACAAAAATATGCTCACTTTTAATGAACCAAAGAAGACATGCCTTAAATGGTTCATGGACAGACAAGGCCATGCAGCTTCAAAGAAAATTACAAGTCCTCCAAAATAACAGCAGCTGTCTCTATACATTATAGAACTCTGAGAAGGGAGACCATGGCTTGATTCTAAGTGGTTTAATTTTTTTTCTAAGGAATTGAGTTGGGTTTTTTTTCAGCAATTGTACTTTTTAAATGATTTTAGGAGGAGTAGAGGTGAGGATTCAGAGTCCTTATAAGTCATACATAAAACAAGGCCTGACAAATAGGGAAGAAAAAGAACAAAATACTAGTTAAAATGAGACACAGAGCACTAGTTAAAAAACTAAATTTAACTCTGAGCTTCCTAGAAGCCAAGTTTAAAAAACAGAAGCAAGTCAGCACATAAACTTTCATTTTTCAGTTAAAGGAGCGAATAAGTAACTCATGAGAAATAACCGTTTTTATGGAACTGAATTCCAGATGAAAGTTAATATAAAGATTCTTAAACAAATTATTAAGAATTCATTTTGAAATGGTATAATAAAGCAGTTGATCTGTTTGATAAAGCTTATGAGTCTTTGGTAACATCTAAATTAATCTGTTTTTCTATTCAAAAGTATAGATTTTCTTTGCTTCTGGCCTCTCCCTAGCTGCACAGTCTGGGGTTAATAGTCTCAGTCTTATTCTCTAGATCTACAAAATCACTGTACTAGTGTCTTCCACAAAGAATTTTTGCAAAGGTTAAAAAAAGGTAATGCACCAAAACCAAATTTCCTGGTACACAGTATGTAATTGTTCGATAAAGCTGGGCTCCTGTGGTCATTGTTATCATCATCACTTCCACACATCACTGTAGTGCATCTCCCGACTTTAAATAGCAGTCAGAGGGGGAACAGTGTGTTATTTCAGTGTAGTCAGACATTCTAACTGTGATATCATTACAAGCATATAGGGAAATCTGGAATATAAATTATTAAACCAACAGGACACCCTGATAGCACATACATTAGGTTTTGTGATGGCAAGAATCTGAAGCTACTAGAAGAAAGCTGATCTATACTTCTCTCAACACTTTTTTCTTCTTCTTTTTTCCTTTATTCTTTGACTTATCAGAGTTTGTACATATAGTAGAGAGAATGTTAGTTGGTTGGAGTAGGAAAAAAGAAGAAAAGAAAATCATAGAATAGGTATTTAGGATCAACTATCCTATTAACCACTCTAGTTATCTTGTCTTGTTGCAACTGTGAATTGTATTCTCTTTTCCTTGAGTGAGAGAGAGAGTGAGGGAGAGAGAATGTTTGCAGAAAAATGTCAAAAACATCTGACTATTTTGTAGGGTCTCTGGAGATTTAGGGTAGAGCTTTGATTTTTTTTAAAGATTACTGAGTCCTTCAAGTTTAGGAAATGAGGCTTTCAGGTGTCTCAGATGAATGGTACAGATTTTCCATGTAGCTTTTAAACTTGTAAAGTTTTCTGACATTGCTCTTAGCAACTCAGCTATAGATGTTGGCATCCTATTTTACATTTGGTTAAGACAAAAAACATGTAGATGGAATGATATATTTTCTTTATGTATATTCAGGTTTCTGTTTTGTATTTTTCCACATGTTCATTCCTTTTCTGTTTGCTGAATTTGTGCAGAGTTTCATTACTATAGATAGATGGTCACATAAGGGAAATGCATGTCATATGTGGTCAAATGTAGACCAGGGATATGAATAAAAGAACCATTATGATAAAAGAATCAGCTAACTGGGAGAGAGAAAAAAACAAACAAACTTCTATAATGCTGTTCTAGGGTAAAAATAAACAATCACAAATAACTGCCAAGATTTTCTTTAATTAATGTGATTTAGTATCGTAGAAGTTCCACGTGGAGTGGGGGGTGGGGGAGAATGCATTAAACAATTTCCCCTGCTCAGGGGATCTCTAGCAGATTTAGTTTTGCTCCTAAGAGGACATGAATAGGAAACATCACCACCACTTCCATGTTATTTGTCCTGAGTCCCTCTTTCTTGAGTTTGCAGACGTCCTGGGTCACTGAGAAGGCTGAAGGGGTTGGGGTGTAGGCATTTACACAAAGTAATCAAATAGAAATTAAACAAACTCTTGAGTCCATGAATCTTTCAGTCAACAGGTAAGGTAGTAGATGATGACAAAGTGACATCCTCTACATGAGATGGGTAGGATCTTGCTTGAATTCTTGCTGGGCACTCGCTGAGTGATGTCGTGGCTCCTGGACACCCAGACAGTTCTCATCTTGGCAGGATCTTGCCAGGTGCAATCACCCAGTTATTCAGAGAATAATAAGCTATTCTCTCTTCTTACACAAACTCCAAATGGTCTTCTTCTAGCTATGTTGACCTGCTCTGGTAACTTTCCACTCCATTATCTTCTGTACTCATTTCTGCTCTTGTTTTAAATGTGGGGAAATCATTTGACCCTAACATGTTTTCCCTAGAGATTTTTTTTTTTTTCTTTCACTTTCCTCCTCATGAACTCTCTTTTCTTCTTTCTCAGTAATTGACCTAGATCACTCATTAAAACCAGAGCCAGAATCAACCAGAAAAACAGCTCTTTTCCTTGAGTGAGAGGCTTAATTTCCAAACTGTACCAGAGCATGAGGGGGTATATTTGTAGTAAATGAGTGCAATAATAGCTAGAATTTATTGAGCAATTACTCTATATCAGTTACTCTGTTCTGCATTTTATGTAATGTAGCTTATTTAAATATCAAAAAAAATCTTTCTAAGGTTAGGTTCTGTTTAACCCCCATTTTCTAAATAAATTGAAGCACAGAGATGTTTTATGAAAGAACCAGAATTTGAACCCAGTAAATCTAACTCTTAAGCTTACACTCATCACTTCTCTATATTGCCTTCTGCTAATCAACAATAACAAAAAGAATGGAAAAAGAAAAAGAAACAGTATTTTTTCCATAGCCAAAGAGTAGAATTGCCCATATCTTGTTGCAGGTAACATGGGAATGTAACTTCTAGCAATAATGTTTGTGGATTAGGTAAGATCACAGTTGAGAAGTTTATTTTTGCAAATATTTATGTGACAAATTGTTATGAATACCAGTAAGAGAAGGCCCTTGATTTCAGAGCCCCAAATCTACTGGGAGGATCAAGGCTTGAATTACAAAGTTAAGTAAATATTTAAGTAATAGTTCAAGTCATTGTAGTGACAATGCACAGAATTGAATTGCCAGTAATTCTTGGCTCATGACACCTTGTTATCATCAGTCCATATATAGCACCGTTTATTTTGTTCATTCATTCGGTCATCAAATTATTCCCCTCCCTTTCTCTGCCTTGTTAATGCCTCCATTGACACCTGCCATTTAAGAAACCAGCTGTCCCATTCTTTGGGCAAGGACATAAGACTTTTTATCTGAATTTTTGTTAGACATCCCAATAAATTTTCAAGACCCATTGTTAGAACACAGGTTAATAAAATTTTATATCCAGTATTATATAAGGCTTTTCTTACAAGTGTGGGTCTGTTGATTATCCATATTGATAATATGTTGGTCCATACTAGTTCTTAGACAACAAGGAAGAAATCAAAGGTCTGTATTTCACCTGAATTAAATGACTATCATCATGGGAACAGCCAGAACTTATTGATTGAACAAACTGCGTTGGATTTCAGGCTGACTCTGAAAGAATTAGTTATCCTGAATCCAAATTGCATTTTTGAGCTCCCTGAAACATAAGAAAAAAAAAAAAAATACTGTTTCTGAAACTGAAATAATCCATGCTCTTGTCTTAAGTTTTTGTTTTCTTACCTCACCATTTTTTTTTCTTCATTTTTAAATCATTGGGTTAATTCATTCTTGCAAAAAAAGCCCAGGGATTTCAGAACTACTTAGATGTAATGATGGAAACTGATTTTCAAAATTATTTGTTCATGCTTGAGCTTAAAATAAAACCACATACTTAATCAATGGAATGTTGGTTAATTTTTGATACTCTGTCTTCCAGTCACAGTGTCATATTTGAGCATTTATCATCAATGATTTTATTCTACAGTGTATCTTTGTACCTTAAAATATTCCCTCTCAATTTTATTTTATTTAATAAAAAATTATTTTGTTCTAATGAAAAATGGGTGTAATGCCAGAAAGATTTTGTTCCAATGTAGAAAATGTAGGCATGCTAAGACTTATTGAGTTTCCCCTTTGCAAATCCCCTTGCTAATTTATTACACACACATACACACACACACACACATATCTCTGAGAAGCTTTAATCAGATATTTTTTATTTCTGGCATTTAAAAACAGTTGGAAGAAAATCATTCACATGCTTACTCAGCAAAACCTCTATTTAATGGTGGCTTTTATTTTTTAAGCTTGACTTTTAAAGCAAGTAATATTTATATTTAGAAAATGACAAGCTTGACAGACTGGATCCAAATAACTGGTGATGAGATAGTTAATTGGCCATGAGTGTGAAGGGTTCCCTGCTGAGTGCTTGAATTAATTAAAGCTTTCTTTGGTGTTGAAGTAATTCTCTGGTGCCTTCAAATGTATCTTTTTTTTCCTTTCTTTTTTCCCTTAATATCCAAAGATTTTGGTATTGAAGTATTT
Source organism: Choloepus didactylus (assembly GCF_015220235.1). Classification (NCBI taxonomy): domain Eukaryota; kingdom Metazoa; phylum Chordata; class Mammalia; order Pilosa; family Megalonychidae; genus Choloepus; species Choloepus didactylus. The sequence goes on from NC_051321.1 coordinate 48,298,907, forward strand.
CTCCAGCATTTCTCAGTGCTACTGACAAAAAAAAAAAAAAAAAAAAAAAAAAAAAAAAAAAAAAGATGAGGGGGGAGGGGAGAGAGAAAACACTTCGTTGTGGAGGATATCAAACAAACACAAAAAGGAGGGAAATAATGCAATGAAGCCTCATGTCCCATTACCCAGCATCAACCATACTAAAGCAGTAACAACTAATCCTTCACTCTTCACCATGTATATTCCCATCTTTCCCCCCACATCTCACATTGTTTTGAAAGAAAGCCAAAGTCACATCATTTCATTAGTAAATGTTTTGCATGTTTCTCTAAAAGATGAGTTCTCTCTTATTGCTGCCATAATCCCAATACTATTATCACACCTAAAAATAATAAATTCTTAAATTCATCAAATTTTTAGTTTGGGTTCAAATGTCCAATTGTCTCAAAAGTCATGATTTTATCTTTTTTCCAGATTACAACATAGGTGTATTCATTTCTTTTGGGAAGCATATTATGTCTGATTGTCTCTTTTTTGTAGTATTAACAGCTGTTGATACTCAATGCCTAGATCTAACAGTTCATTATTTGTTCAGATGTTCTAGTTTTATCATTATTTATTAACTGAAATATTTTTTGTGTTTTAATTCACCATAGTTATTATACTTATTCATGCTCAGATTTTCCCAACTTAGACGAGTGGGAATCTTTTCAAGTTTCTGCCGTTTCTGGACATGAAGCTTGTAGTCCTGCACAGCTTCCACGTTAGCACATGTGATAAAATGTCCCTGGCTCAGCATGTATGTTTGACACCTCAGGCCTGGAACCAGGCAAGTATTTCATCCAGGAGCCCAAAATCCTTTTATAGAAAAAGAGTATTTAGGGACCCACAGTCTGGGCACTGAGGCTGCTCCTTGCCCCTGGTTTGGTCATTGCTTCGAAGCCTTTTTGGTACGTAGAGTTAGAAAATATGTTTATTATTTTCTTGTATCATTTTACTTGTAAATTAAAAATCAGCTTTTTGTTCATTTGTACATCTTTTGCTTGTAAGACTTGCTTGATCCAGGAGAGCTTCAAGTAGCTTGGGTTTCACAATGGTGATCCTTGGCCCAGATGAAGTACCTGATAGTTAGGGACAAAGAGTTTCAAGCCATATTGAAAAATTTCAGATTAGGAGTTTATATGTCCATAATGTTATGTTTCCCATATTTGATCTGTATATAAACATAAGCCTTTTGAGTTCAGTTTCTTCTGAAAATCTTGTCTAGAAAACAGATTTCTATGCTGAAGAATACACAATAGCTTAATAATGTTGTGAATATATTAGTGAATCAGAATCCACTGGCAAATTAGTCACCATTTTTCTAATTAGAGTATGAAATCGTAATTTCTTTGGAGTCTGATTAACTGATAATAGCTATGTCATGGTGTTCTTGCAAAAACCTGTTTTGATGGGTCTTGCGATACAAAAGAAACCAATTAATAGGCAAAATGAAAACAAAAGGAAAGCAAGTACTGATTATTTTTCCTTCAAATAGTTTCTGAGCTCCTAATACATTAAAAGTGAATTTCCAGATACTTCAATATCAAGATTAGTGCTACAGGAGATTGTCTATTCTTTCTATGATTATAGATTGAGTAAAAATGTACACCTAAGAAAAATCTAATCTGGGTATTATCTGCAGCAAGAAGATGGGCCATTTAAGCAATTAAAAAAAAAAATTGTTTAGAAAAATTAAATCCAGCAAGTCTTTCATCTGACTTGTCTTGGGTAATATGACAAGACATAGTAAAATCAATGAGTAAGCCTGAACTCTCAAGTATTGGAGTTTTTCAAAAAACGTTGTGGGGGTTGTAGAACGAATGTCATCAGTTGGAGGTGGATACAATTATAGCATGTAGCAGCGGAATTAATTCTATTCAGCCACTGAAAAGAATGAGGCAGTCTTAGATGTGCTGCTATGGAAATCTTCCAAGTTTAGAATAGTTTGTTGGTTAAAAACAGGGGTTATGGGGCCACATCACCAGGCTTCAATCCTGGCACTTTTAGTGCAATTTGAGCAAGTTACCTAATCTCTTTACCTTTCAATGCCTTAATATGCAAAATAGGTATCATGTTAGTATATGCCTCTGATGGTTGTTTCAAGGATTAACCAAAAATTATGCCTGGTGCATGGTGAACGTTCCCAGGCTAGCTCGTCCTCTCTCACCTTCTCCCCCTCTCCCTCGTCTCTTCCTTAATGCTTTTGTCCTCATCTTCATTATCTTTTTACTAAGTGAAAAGTAAAAGCTTTAATGTTTCTAAGACAGAATCCTGTTTGTGTCAGTAAAAACATATGGATGTATACCTGCATATATAAACTTTTATACTTACATGCATAAACATTTATGGAAAGATACATTAAAAACTGTAAAAAATGGTTATCTTTGCAGAGCAAATCTATTAAAGGGGGACAGGTTGATGAGGCAAGCACTATAATTTCTTTTGTATTAGATTTGAACTTTGTATGACCATTCATTATTTTTAAAAATAAAAAGTTTAAATTGACAAATAATTTAATACATTTAATTAGATAAGTATATGTTAGCCTTGACTATGAGATCAGCCTAAGAAAATATGTACAAAATAGATTCTTATGTGAAATTATCCAAAATAGTTATAGACACCACTCCACAAATTATCTTTTTAATACTGGCCCACCTAATTCAGTGAAATTCTACTGCTAGAGAATTATTCATTGGTGTTAATAAGTGCCCCCTTTTAACAGCAAAAATTCTTGGAGAGGTTCATTTAAGTAAACCATTAGTTTTTGGCATTTAAATGTAAATTCATTTTTCCAGATTTTTTTTTTTTTCTATTCTATAGTATCTAACGGCTGTCTGCACAATAGAATGGATTTTCTGATGGGTGGTGAACTAGGGAGTTAGTGTGGATAAAGATCAAAAAAGTGGATGTGAAGCATAATAAAATGGGACTGCAGGGTGTTTTTAAAGCCTTGAGACTCAAAAATCCTTAGTAAAAATCTCAGTTCTCCTCAGTGAAGGGCTGTATAGCCCTTAATATGTCAAAATTTTCTGATACCATTCTTCAACAATTTAATATAGATAATACCTATGTCCCTGGAATCAAATATGGAATTCAAACTTGCCTACTATGAGCTTCCAATATAACATCTGTTTCTATTTTAGTCAATTCTTATTTTCCCATTCTTCTTTAGGTAGTTAGGATGAGGAGACCGAATCCATTCCTGCATATACCAGTAATCAGTTGTGTGACCTTAAGGAACCCACCTTGCCTCTCTGTTTTATCCAATATCTACAAAGTGCACGCTAGATAGTTGACCCCTAAGCTTCCTTATAATACTTTAGCATCCAATAGCAGCCTGCTCTAAGCAGTGACTGGGTGCATTAGGGCAACCCTCACCCCTCACTCCAACCCTATTCTTTAAGAAGAGTTGACATTGTATTGATCCTAAATAAACTTTTTTGAAAACCCAGCTTAAGATCTCCATCCCTGAGCAGTTCCCATTTTGGAACTGCCACTGTAAATATCTAACTGCATAATATTTTAGTACATTACATGAAACCATCCCAATGTTTCCTGATTTAATAATTTATAATTACTTACTAAAATGTTGCATTGTGTGGCACATTTTCAACTGATATATGTATTCCAGAATTGAAAGTCCGTGTCTCATTTCTCTACCATGTTTCACTTTGATATTAACCTTCACTATAATAAAAAAATAATTTTCTCTTTTTGTGTTATGTTTCAGAAAATCACATTTTTTCTGTTTACAAATTTATCTGTAATATTTTGTAGATGTCCCAATGTCATTTTAAAATTATGCATTTTCTTATATCTATCATTTATCATTCAACAAATATTCGATTGCCTCTTCTGAACAAGGCCTTGGGTGAAGAACTTTAGGGGATACAGGGTGACTCACACATAAATCTAACACTCAAAAAGTTTCCAGTCTTGGTGATAAGATGGGATGTGCCTATCTCTTCCACCCCTGCCCCAAATAAATGTCAAGGAAAATTATACATTTTTAATGAAAGATAATTATTTTCAACAGATTATTAATTCTGAATTTCAGCCATGAGTTGCCCAATCATGTGGTACTGTATATTGCCTGGACTAGCTGAAAAATAGTAATGAAGTAATGTGAATTTGTCTCAAGAGTATATCCTTTGTTTGATACAGTAGTAATAATACATTAATGCTTATATTTCCCCTTTCTTTCCATGAAACTTAGAGTACTCATTAATCTTCACAGCATTTCTGTCTGAATAGAAAGAAGGCAGGTGATACTGTTTTTTTTCCCCCTTAATCATCTTTTCTACTGGACTTGGAGTGGCAGAAATGTCAATTTACCCTATAAATATTTTCCTTGAACATTTTCCTTAAACTGCCAGATGGCCTTTGCTTTATCAATAAGACTTTTGTTCAGTGACATTTAATATTCTATTAAAGAAAAGATGTTACTTTGATTTTTAGCCCTTGCCCTCTCAAAAAAATAAAAGTTTGTGGAACATAAAAGGGTAGCAGAGCATTTCTAGGAAATGGCAATGTTACATGCAGAAACTAATATTCCAGCAGTTAATTTTTTTTATTATGTTTTGCAGTAAATTATATCCACCAGCAAGAATGCCTCAGCTCTCTATAGAATATCTCACTCATCAATATGTCAGTTGGTGTTGATTACCAGCTCCAAGCTTTTGCCCCAACATTGTTGTTCCTTTTCCTTGGGATTCAAAAACAGATTTCAGGTTTCGGTAGATAACAGTCATAGAAAATAGGAGCTGCAGCTTTCTTTTTGGAAACCAGTAATTCACTTGCATTGTGTGTGGAGCAAAAGGAATATGTGATGAGTCATTTGTTTGTTAAAGCATTAGAAGAAATAATTACCAGATAGTGCATTTATTGTAAATATAGTAAGTGTTTTGGATGCCTTCTTTGTACAATCAATCTTATTTAAATTAAGTGTAATGATTTTAAACCTTTTTCCTCTTAAGAGTGATCCCCAAAGTATTATTTATAATCATTCTCAGTATAAGGTGAGCCCTTTAGTTGCTATGGAACCTGCTTACTGAATTTGTTTCCCCACAAATAAGTAAAATATTCCTTCATACACTATTATTCTGTAGGCAAATTAACACTTAACTGGGGCTTTCAAAAGAGAATATAACATATTGGCTGAAGAATTCTGGTGTCAAAGAAAGTAAAACATGTATTAGAGCTGTCTGTCCAGAAATAATGATATAAGAAGGACTGGCTGAATAATTTGCAGATCCCAGTGCAAAATAAAAATGTGGGGCCAATATTCCAAATTTTTTTAAGAATTTCAAGATGATGACAGCAGAGCATTAAACCAAGAGCAGAGCTCTTCTGAGCATGGGTCTTTGCGAAACTACATAAGTCACACACCCATGGCATTGGCCCTGGAGTCAGGGTCTCTCACCCACCCTCCTCTCTAGGTCCAAAGCTCTTCATCTCTCAGTATCCAAAGCCTTTTTCTTCTGTGAGGCTGGAATGGATCAACTACTCCTAGAAGTCAGGGATTTTACCCACCAGGAAGTAGCATGTCCTGGCACATGCTTGGTTCTCAGGAGTAAACTCAACCGCCCCTCATGGCCTTCTCTCTCTTTCGGAATCCAAAATAATTCTTTCCCCAGTCCATTTGCTATTGCTACTTATTCATGTACCATGTCAGGAAATCTCTTGCTTTATGTTTAATTGGAAACTTTACCCTCTGACATTGCTGTACTTTGTACACGATTGTTGCCTCATCCCAATTGTGAGCTCCTTGAAAAGAGCCCATGTCCTAGAATTATTATATCTTACGTGTACCAAGCACAGTATCTTATATTTTTGAGTTAGAACCAAAAAATATGTTTTGTTACCACTGATAGAATTAATTAGCAAAGATCAGTGAATTCACATTACACTCAGGTTTTAGGGGATTAAAGAATGTAGTGTTTACTATCAAAAATTAACTTCAACTGTTAGAAAGTGATTATAAATTTAAGCTTCAGTCATATAACATTTCCTCAAGAGTGCTCCATGGGATTTTTAAGAGTATTATATAGATTTCTGTAATCAAATAAATTAGAGGATACATTGGAAAAGAGTAATAGAGCTAATACTATATAGATCCTTATTGACTTTCCCATTTCCACTCCTACTGCCCTAGATAAGGCTGTCCTTATCATCTGCCTGAGATACTGTCCCCTCTCCACCTCTAATTCTCCTCCTCCTAGTTAACTAATTTTAGTTCAGCTGGACTCACCCAGAACCTACTGTGTCTGTGAGCTCACCAAAGGAATCTATCTCTCCTTAAGCTCCTCTTAAATCAGTGGTTCTCAACCAGGGATTTTTCCCCCCAGGGGACATTTGGCAATGTCTGGAAACATTTTTAGTTGTCACGACTCAGGCAGAGGGAATGGAGAAGGAGGGTAGGAAATGTTACTGGTATCCAGTAGATAAAGCTCAGAGATGCTGCTAATCATTCTGCAATGCACAGGACAACCCCCCACAATAAAGAATTATCTGGCCCAAAATGTCAATAGTGTCTCTTTTGAGAAAACCTGTATTAGATCATATCACTGACTCCTTGGAAACCTCCCATCTCACACCTCAGGAATTTCATGCCCTCAAATAAAATATGGCATTTCAAGTCCTTCATGATCTGATGCCAGCCTCCCTTTGCAGGCTCTGTTCCATGATTCCTTTCCCTGCACACCACACTCCAATCAAAACAGTTGACTCAGTCCTCCCCAAGCACAACTGCACTTCCCTCCCTTTCTGACCAAAAGCTACCTTTGCATATGCTGTTTCTTCTGCCTGCAATGCCTTTCCCTCTTTTTCTACTTACAGGAAAACTGTCTTTTCTCTAATGTCACCTCTGCTAGGAAGTCTTCCTTGATTTTCATCTTACTGCTACTACAAATACGAGTAATTGTAACTCTAACCTCTGGGATGTCTTCGTACTCTGTACCTTTTTCATATTTAGCACATGGTTGGCAAAAAATTTTACACTTACTTCCCCTAATAAAGAGTAAATTCTTGAAAGATAGAAAACATCATTATTAACAAAAAACAAAAAAAACACTTTGTGTTCTATAAGGATTTTAATAGAAATTGTCAGTAAATTCTGGAACTGAATTAAATTCTTTAGTTTGAGGACAGATTTCGAGATCAGACCTTGTAATTGGTTTTAAATTCATGTATATATTTAACAAAAATTGAGTTCCTACTGTTTGAAATGAGATGATTTTTAAGAGCTATCTTCTTCTTAAAAAGAAAATCTTTAGGCTTAAAATAAAACTGGCTACAACTGAACCATAATAGGTATCATATTATTATTGCTTGTCTGCTATTTAACAAAGATTTGTTAATTTAAAAGATTCTGAAGTTAGAGCAATTAGTACTTGTTAGTTTGGTGATTTTTGATTAAAATAAAACTTGATTCAAGCTTAGTTTTTTAAAAAATAAGGAAATTGGCTCCTAACTGGAAATTCAGGGGTAGGTAAGTATTGGGATCAACCAACCTGTGGTTCCATCTGTGTTTCCTTTTGATCCTCCTGGCTCTACCGTCTTCCACATTTAGCTTCAATTTCAGATTTATGGCTGAATAGACAACAAGTTTCACACCTGTGGACAACAGAATCCAGAGGAAAAGGGAGAGAGTTATACCCGTGCATCCTGGGGGAGCAGTGAGAAAGAAGGTTCTCAGAGGCTCCTATTAAAGCACTTTCTCATCTCATTTCTGAGATGCCGTTTCTGAACAAATCATTGGCAAAGGAAATGGAATAGTTCAGACAGATCAGGCAGAGAAGGTGGATTCCCCTGTGGCATACAGGCTGGAGGAGGAAGGATGGGCATCTCAGCTAAGTCAGAGTATGTTAGGGAGGAGGACAAGAGAAGTGGAGACCAGGTGGGCATTAATCTTCGTTAAATAATACAAACTGTTGGTCCTACTATTGATCAACAGCCCTAATGGTTATATTTTTTAAATTGTGAATTCACTTTTTAAACAGACTTGCCCTTCAAAATTGAGACCCACAGTTTTATATGTAAAACTATAATTAGAGTTGTATATTGATGAACACACATTATCTCTAATAAATAGATTATATTAAATATTTTTGCTTCAGTTTTTCCAATGTACTCCTCCATAATAAATTTATATTGTTAATGTTAAAGATAATTTTATCAGCCATGGTATCTTAAGATCACCACACTATTACATGAAAACTTGGCATGAAAATTGGAAATTCTAAAGCAACCACACCATTAAATTCATAATTTCAGTGACACCATGATGGACATTGTAATATCAATGCATTAGCCTTTATAATTTCCTCTAGAGAAGCCCTTATGGAGATCATCTAAGTTCCTATTATGTTTGAGATAAACATGACCATACAGAAATTATAAATTGTACTGGAATAATTTCCTCTGTAATGATTGAAAAGCTTATTCAAATCCCTTGATCGTTTTAACAAGTAGATGTGCCCTGTACTTGGAGAGCATTTGTATGCACTACTGGCTTCTTTGTGTGTGGGGAAATTTAGAAGCAGGAAACAGAGATGAGATGCTAAAATAATAAAGCTTTAAAAGTAATCAAAGAATTTAAGATTATCCAAGTAAAAGGATAAAGAGACAATTAACTTTCAAACTATGAAAAGTATGAAGAACCAAGTTTAAAGCAAGATTATATAGTAATCTGATCACAGTAGTGCTCTCTCTATTTTTGCCCTGACACATCATTGACACTGAGATATACCTCTCAGTAATGTTTATATGGCAGTTACCATTGTACAGCACTGTATACCATTACTAATGTTAAATACAATATTTGATTTTATCAGTGAATAGTAACAGATATATACACATGTTAAAACAGACTAAATTATATACTTTAAGTATGTGCAGCTTAGTATACTTCAATTATATATTAAAGTTGCAAGAAAAAATGTTTAAAAAGAAGTTTAAGTAAATAGTGAAGGCAGAGATTACTGAGAAGCTCATAGTGCAAAATCTAACCACAAAGATCTATTAGCTCTTCTTAAAATGTTCCATTTAGGTTTTCCAACAACCACCTATTGCTGATTGATTCTATGAAATGTGGTAAAGGTGACTCTGTTTTGATATAGCTCTATAATTGTCCTAACTGTATCACATTCTAAAATGTCCCCTAATTAATTATATAAACTGTTGTTTTATCAGAAAATAAGTAGTAGTGCATGACAACTAAACCAGTGTGTGTGTGTTTGTATGTGTGTGCTTTTGTTTATGGCCTGAGTAATCTATAACTTTGAAAGCCACAAGGACATTATAAAACATCAGTTCCTAGAGACAAATTGAATACAAATGAACAATTGAATCCTGAATATTTCCAAAATAGAGTACTGATAGAATGGCGCATAATTGAATATAAAACATTTATTAGATACAATTAACTGGGCCTTTTAAGCTAATATTTCTCAAACTCGAGTGTACATATGAATCACCATATGTTAAAACACAAATTCTGCAGTTGGAGTCGTTCTGGGATGAGGCACCATAATTTGCATTTCCAACAAGACTCCAGTCATTCTGATGCCACCGGTCCCTCACTAGCCTTTCTATAGTAAGGTCCAAAGTCACCTGGAAGTCACAAAAATGCAGGTTATCTGGATCAGAAATGACTGGTCATGTTTCATTATCTTACTAAATTATTCATGTTCCACCAATTGAAAATATTCCAACTGAGGTTATAATATGTAAGAATCAGGCCACCTCTAAGCAAGACCAAAACTTCAATTATGTCTTATTCTTAACCTTCTTTAAGGAAAGGAAAACTATAACCCACTTCAGAAAACTGTTTAAAATCAGAATCTACTACTTCTTTAAAATAGAGTTTTCCTTGTGTCATCTCTAAATTTAAACCTATTCTAATTATAGCCGGTAAAAATGGAACATGGGTGAACATGTTCTTCATACTTTTCACAGTTTTAAAGTTAATTGTCTCTCTATCCTTTTACTTGGATAATCTTAAATTCTTTGATTACTTTTAAAGCTTTAATTATTTTAGCATCTCATCTCTGTTTTCTGCTTCTAAATTTCCCCACACACAAAGAAGCCAGTAGCGCATACAAATGCTCTCCAAGTGCAGGACACTTCTACTTGTTAAAACAATCAAGGGATTTGAATAAGCTTTTCAATCATTACAGAGAAAATTATTACAGTACGATTTGTAATTTCTATATTTTTCCTCTCTTCTTGGGTTACTTGTTAGACTCTACACGAGTGTGTAAATTTCAATTGAAGACACTGCTGATGGTGCACTTGATTTAGTATAACCATGGAAATTAAGGCCTGGGCCACATGCCCAGTATCAAAAGTAAATCAAGGAGCACTTAATTGGAATTAGGCAGTAAGCCTAGAAGAACTTTCTTTTGTTCAATCTCAAGTTTCCAATGTTTCATTGAAATCTATATTTGGGGGTCATAGGAAGAGAGGGACTGAATATATGTTGGTGATACAGGAGGTTGTATAGCACATGGAACTAACCAGGAAAAGATATGTTCAGGAGGATGAAATCTATGTCTAGCATAGAATGGATGCCTCTTAACCTTTGCAAGGGATAATATTTTTCAGTTTAAATTTTTTTTTTCACCTTTAGGATACTGAAAAAATATTTGCAAGGCTGACTTAAAATGTATGAATGTCAGGAAATAATTTAGCTTGTTTAGAATCTTTATTTCAAATAAAGCACAGCAGGCCATGACAGAACATGGCTCCTCAGGTCTATATATGGTAAACTCTGTTCTTGTTTTCTTTTTCTAGATAGAGGTTAATCCACTGGTAATCTCTCTATTAGTATTATTTATCATCCATCATTCTGGTACTGTAAGGGAGAGCTGGATTAAATAGCAGAGTAATTTCAACTCCTTAATGATAGGTACTGTGCAAGGGATTATATGCATTATTTCAGATCACTCACTGAAGACAACAATAACTACTGGAGAATAAAGCATGAAGATATTATGGTTGGATTTGGCAAAACAAATTCCTATCACCAAACATGGGGAAAGGGAGGTAATGGAAAAGATATTGAGTAAGGACAGGTAATTGTTGCTTAATTGCGTAAATGTTTAAATGCTATGGGATTTTTTAGGCTTGATTCCTTTTTAAAAATCAGGTAGGGATATATGTAATTAGGGATCAAGCCTTAAATATTATAGAATGGAAGCAGTCTGAGATGTACAAGATGAGACCAGCTACCATATCCATTTCAAATTCAAATGTTTTACCACCACAATAGATTATAAATTTCTTCAGTCACAGGAGGTGAGAGGAGTCATTTTATTATGGAATCCAGGACTCTTATAGGACTTAATTCAATAAGCTTTTAAAGTGATTCCCTCCCCCATTAGAAGTTTCAAAGTATGGTTGTATGATACACTCTTAACCCAGTAAGTTCATGAGGCAGTGACCCACATGGTATTAGAAATGAATATTGTCTAAAAAATTCCTCCTCCTCACTGCTCTGAGCTTTTTGCCACACTTGATCATGCTCTCTGAAGATGCCACCAATATGTACACATGCATTTGTTCATTCAACAAACTTTGTATTGCAGGCCTATCATGTGCAAGATATGATGGGGGTGTTTTGGATGCTATGTGAAAGTTCTTTGGGTGATGAGACAGAAACACAGGTAGCCAGCCAGCCGAGAGTACTTGAAAGGACAGCCTTGCTAGATCAAAGGCCCTGGATGGGGAGAGGCGAGAATGAGCCCTCTGGGCTCACCTAACCTAGGCTCCTGCAAGGGTTCTTGGAGGAAGGGGGGAAGAAGAGGCACACATGGTCCCCGGCTCTTGCCTATATTATGACCCAGAGGGGAGGGGTGTACTTTCCTATGCGTACTCGGGATTGGAAGTTTCAGACTACAGGACACAAAAAGCAGAAGCATCAAGGGCCATTTGAAGAAGCTGAGGGCAGCTTCTTATCATCCAAGCCATATAGAAGTACCTGCCCTGCGCAAAAGGGCAGAAGCGGCAAAGGGCTGTTCAGAGAAGCAGCAGCAAGGGCCTTTTGAGAAGCTATGGACTGCTCTTATCATCCAGACCACACAGAGGTGCTGGCCTGGCTAGTAGCAGTTATGCCCAGGGCAGGGCTAGCTAGAGTATTCACTCAAAAGGGGAACTTATGTCTAGGCTAGGCAGGATGTCAAGGTACCAAATGTAATTTATATGCCATTACAGGGGGATACTAAGATTCATAGGCAAAATTCATCTTTGTGTTTTCAGTGCCTAGAACATTGGAGAGCATCAATATTTGTTACCCTGAACTGATTCTCTCATTTCAAAGAAGTTGGGTAATTCAAGCTCTCCTTTCCCTTGCCTCTAGCTATGATAATAGCCTTCCAACTCATATTCGTATGCCTCATCTCTCTACAATTAATCCTCTATACCACTGGCTGTAATCATTCCATCCTGTGCTCAAAAATCTTAATGGCCGTCTAGTGACTTGGAATGTTACCCATATCCCTTACTCAGGATATTTAAGGCCTTCCATTAACCTGGCCCTAACAGTCTTTTCACCCTTATCTTTTATCACCCACCTTCACGTACCCTATACTCTAGCACCAATTATTTAGTAGTATAGGATAATGGAGTTTCAAGAGTGCACACTCTGAAGCCTGTCTGCCTGACTAGGAATCTTGATATGACTCTGACTTCTGACTATGTGACCTTGGACAAGTTATATGAACTGTCTCAGTTTTCTCATCTGTAAAATAGGATAAAAATAGTTCCCACCTCATAGAGTTCTTGTGATAATAACATGGATTAAGTTATGTAGAGTATTTAGAACAGATCTGGGCACATACTACAGACTCAGTGATACCTGCCATTATTTATTTTTTCCTTTAAACTTTGCTCATATTATTTCCTCTACTTGGGAAACCTACTTTACTCCCTTTACTCCAGTTGTTTTATGTTCATGTCCAAATTCTAACTATCCTTCAAATTAGCATAAATGGTCTCTCTGTTGATCTGGCTGCAATCTGTACTCTTAACCACTAAGTTGAACTGCCACTGCCATAATAATGTAAAAATTAATCTCATGATAAAAATTACTTTGTGTCCAGATGAGACATTAGAAGCAGAAATATAAAAAATTGTGATTCATGGAATAATTCCATTAGCCCTGTTCATGATGTGCCAGGTATTGCTGGATGGAAGATTGTGAAATAAAGGGAAGAATTTCAATCTCTGAGCACCAATCTTAATAATTAAAGGAATCAAGTTGCCCAAGTGGCCCAGGATCATGGAGTCCTGTGGAAGGCCTTATGGTGAAGTTCCATCAACATTCTTTATTTTACATTATCAAAGAGACATTTAAATGTGCCTTTTTTTAACCTTGAGAATTATGGCCCATTTCTCAAACACTCAGCATACTGGTGAGCAGTTAATGGAGTGGAATATTTTTGATTCATTGTGAGATGGTTGTAAAGAAATTTTCATGCATGAGTTGCAGGTAATACTGGAATCCATCTTTAAATAAGCTTCCAACAGGAGAATGAGATGGAGATTCAGCAGAAGGGATTCTTCTCCTTTTCAGGGAATAATAAATTACGGTCTCATTTTTTTAAGACTTTGAGGTTCTGTGCTCCAGTGAAATGCAAAAAGAAAGTATTTGTCAGGAAGGAGTTGGAAAGAATCCTAAGCAAGCTTCTTGATGGCAAAAACAGAAATTAGCTCCAGTTGATAAAAAAGAATGTGTTTCAAACACTTTGATAGAATCAAAAGCAGGTTAGGAGACCAGGTTTAGTAAAGAACAGGAATCAAAACAAATATGAGATCCTTGGAAACAGGAAGTATGCAATTGTTCAGTAACAGAAACTATCCCACTGACATGCAACACAGTGAATTCTGTCCAACTATCCCTCTTATTCTTGCACTACTGGATCAAGAGTCAAGCTCTTAGAAGAGAGCATCTTTTTGTGCCAAGCATAGGTTACGTACCTATTCCCCAGCTCTGTTGGGAAAGAAAAGGAGAATCTGGTCCCTCTGTATCCCTAAGTGGGAGACAGTCATGTGGATTAATATGCCCTCTATCCCAAGAACTATCACAGTAGGGCAAGGGTATTACCATGTGGGTAGCAGAGTGCTGTGAAGAAGTGAGAATGAATGCTTGGCGGGCACAGAGTGACTGAAAATAGCCCAACCAATATGTCATGAGCCCCACAGGACCTTGTCTTAGTCCCAAAACTGGTTTGAGCCTAGGCCAAAAATTACAGAAAATATGATATTGTGAAGGAAAAAAAATTTTATTTAATTTTATCTTTATCCATCAGCATAATCAGGGAACAGAATTACAATCTAATTAATAAATAGCAGAAGTAAAGTTAAATTGACCCAAGATCAGCTACCACTTTTCTCCATCAGTTTATTCAGAGAGGTTCTCTTGCTTGACAGTTTAACTTCTACTTTTTTGTCTTCATAATTTTCAGAAAAGAAGTCAACCTGAAATATTGGCAGAAGCAAATATCCTGATTTTCTCTCTCCCTGGAAACATTTATTTTCTTACCTGTCTAGATATAAAATCCATAATTTTTGTACAAATCCCATTCTACTGACAAAATGTGTATGTTCCATTTTTTGTACTCCAATTCTGCCAGCCAAAGTGCTATTTAAGAATAGATTGTCAGAAGAAAGTAAATAAAAATGATTTAAAGAAAAGTGCAAGAGTCAGTTCAGGAGTTAGGAGAGTTAACAGAGGTACATATAGAGAGCTCATTCGTAGCTAGTGGGTCCATCAGCAAATAAATTATTGGTTTTTTATTAAGTAATAGTTCTCCCAGGAAGGACTCTCTAGTTTGCCACAGGGCATTTGAAGTTCCTGGAATCTTAAGGCATTATTTTTTCTGAATTCCGTCCCATCAAACCCAACGGAACTGCTCCAGATTCTTATCTGTTGGTATTTATGCTTCTACTGGGATTGGCAAGATGTAGTATGACATGGAGAAGGAGGAAACTATAACACCATCACCTTCCTTAGGGATTTAAATCATGTCATAAACTTCAACTTTTATATCCATGAACTAGAACTGTACAAAATGGTCAGGTATTTAATACTAAAGACAATTACAGCCATGGGCTTCCAGAAGGGATTGCTCAGTAAACTGAGATAATTAGGAAGGCTTCCTATAGGAGGGTGGACTGAGATGGATCCTGAAGGATGGATGGGATTTGATAGATGGAAAGAGACAGGAAGAAAAATATTTAGAGAAAACGCAAGGACCCCGACTCAGGAAATTTTGCCATAAGAATAAGAATACATGAGAGTTGACATTTAAAGCATTTTCATTGTGGCCATGTGCCTTCTAAACCTAGCAAACAATGCAGCATAGATGATCCTTCAAAACAAAGATGATACTTAATTTTAACTCTTTAACCTCATAGTTCTAGTTTGATGACAAAACTATGATTTTGAAGTTGTTTTTGTTTTTTTTAACTTACTGTGCAGAACAAAATTATAGGGATGATGCCCATGATTCATATGTTTATTAAATTTGCTAAAATGTAGTTGTTATATTGAGACCAGATCTGTTTGGTAAAGTTTCCCACCAACAACAACAACACCTCTTTAATACAAAAGGAAAACATTTATGAACATTGGTGATAAATGAAATACTAGATTTTTCTCTCCAGCTGCTTTAGCATATAGAGTCATGAGAATGATAGAGTGACTTGGTTCAACTCAACCCTAGAGAGATAGGCAGGCAAGATATGATACTGCCCTTTCCCCCTTTTTTGGCCTGTTGTCTTGGTTTCCCATCTGCTGAGACAAATATCATTCAGTGGGTTGGCTTAGGCAATGGAAATTTATTAGTTTACAGTTTTGAGGCTGATTTCTTCCTAAAGACTGTGGCAATCCAGGGCTGGCTGCCTGTGATCCTTGGGTCTTTGGCTTTTCCATCACATGGCAAAACACATAGCAGTGTCTTCTTCTTTCTCTTCCTGGTTCTTGGTTCTCTGTGGCTTTTTCCCTGTGGCCTTCCGTACAAGGCTTCCAATAGTAGGATTTAGACCCATCGTGATTCAGTTGGCCATACCCCAACCAAAAATAACATCCTTAAAATGTCTTATCCATAATGGCTTCATACCCACAGGAATGGATCAAGATCAAGAATATCTTTTCCTGGGGTATGTAATTCAACCTACCACACCTGTTTTCAAAATTATGTTGCAATTAATGGCACTTTTCATTATTTTGGAAAGTTCAGCACCCTGGATTTTTTTTTTTTTTTACATAATTTTAAAGAAAATTCTCTTTTACTTTTTTTATTACATCTATTCAAGGATTGGGGAAAGGGCAGCATAAATTTCCCAGTTAGAAAGAATGGAGAAATCAAGTGATGGGTGTACAAGTCATTGGCCTTGATGATAAGAATCAGATGAATTTAAACATTAAGTGGAATTACACATACTATATTATCAGGGTAAAGGGAGAGAAAATAAATCCTGGTTTCCTCGACAAATAAATGGCATAAAGTGGGGGTTGGGGGGTGGGCATAGAGGTATGGGTGAACAATTCTGATACCTTTATAATTGTATACTGGAATTGAACACATTAGTAAATTGATGGCAGATGCTGAGAGTCCTGTTTCTCACTGTTGGAGTGGGAGTTTGCAGATAAGATGATCTATGTTGGAATGGTTGATTTGGAGACTCGTATGAACCCATGTTTAGCTTAATAAAAATAGAGATGATTACATATAGAATATTTATAGGGATGTGTGTATACACAGGTGAGTATGTATATATATGTGTGTGTGTGTGTATATATGTATATATTTTTTTCCTTACTCCGGCATCTGAGAAAGCCTAGAAACAACACGCCAGTAACAATAAGCACACCTAGAACCCAGATCTGATAAAAGGACTAGAGCTTCTTGGAGAAATAGCTGATTATCAGACTAAAGGAGGAAATATGCAAAATGAGCCTGAAGCATCTTGTAATACTGAAAAGTAAGAAAGTGCTAAAAGGAAAAAAAATCCACAATGATGAGCATATAGTAAAAGGACACAAGAGCCAACTAAAAGAGCCCCCTATGTTCAAAGCTGGAACCATTTTTAAGTACCAAAATTAAAGTAGTTTTCAATTATACCACAAAGTCTAAAATAAACATCCTTGAATCCATACTGATATAAGTAAATGATTAGGTAAGTAATGGTGATGACAAAAATCTCCATGCAGAGAATTTCAAATAATGTATATAGCTACTCCAACCTTAAATTGATGGAGCATAACTCCTCCTTCTTAACTATGGTCTGCTCATAGTAACTTCCTTCGAAAAAGTGCTATCTGGAAAGGGCAAACACTACTTCAATCAGATGATCAAGGTCAACATCAACAGTGCTGTGTCCTGTTAACAGTATGTGCCCTTGGTGTAATGTGATAAAAATGGCCCATTACCTCTGTGGTCTTCCCCCCACCCCAAAGCCCCATAACCCCGGTCTAATCATGAGAATTTCACTGGACAAATTGCACTTGAAGGGTATGCTACAAAATGCTCCTCAAAACTGCCTGTCATCAAAAACAAGGAGAGTATGAAAAACCATCACAGTGCAGAAGCACCAGAGGAGTCACGAGGACTAAATGTAACATGGTATCCTGGAACAATAAAATGTCATTAGGTAAAAACTGAGTAACCTGAATAAAGTATGGGCAATAGTTAATAATTTATTAGTATTGGTTATTAATTGTTACAAATATACAATACTAATAGAAGATGTTAACAGGGAAAATTGGGTGTGGGGTATATGGAAACTCTCTGTACTATCTCTGTCCTTATTCTCTTCTAAAAAAGAAAGCTTATTAAAATGGTTTTTAAAAAGAGGATTAGTTACTTTACACAGTAACTAATACAAAATTACTTAAATTTGATGAATTATTGATAATAATATCAGCATCAGCAGCATCAACCTCACTGGTTTAAAAAGGGAAAACTTGGAAACTGCTAGACTAAATGATGTTTAACCTTAGGGTCTTTTTCAATTTACTAGACCATGGTTTTATGGAGATCACTAAGTTCTCAACCTTCCCCTGCTAAAGGGCTTTTTTTTTTTTTTTTTTTTTGAGGGATGCATGGGTAGGAAGGAGAGAGAGAGAAATCACTGGCTGAAAACAAGTCAGACTTCTCAGTTGAGGGAATTTTCCATAAGAATTGAAACAAAGTTTGATTCTGAAGATAGCTTCAAGCTGATCCAGTTTTTTTTTTTTTTTTGCTATTGTAGACAACCAAATGAAGAATTACTCAGGGACCCTTATATTCTGCAGAAACATGAACAACTAAAGTGACAGCAGTACCACTAGACAGAAAGAAAGATGATCATCTGGCTTCTGAGAAAACACCTGCTGCCCCATTGGCTTCTGGCCTGCCTGATATACATCCCCAATAAGACTGGAAAAAAATTAAAACAAAAGTAAAAGAGAAAAAGAGATTGTAGCAGATGTTTCTGCATGTATGAAATTAAACAAAATATAAATATTTAAGCTAAATATTTGGTTCATTTTCCAAATATAAGGACTCAGTGATGAGATGGAATTTCAAGGAAATTGGTGACAGTTCAGTCTCAGGATGTGTTAAACTAAAAATAAGACTGAGTATTCAATCTCTTTTTCCTGTATCTCCATGTATGAAAAGTAAGCATATTTTCTTATAGAAAAAAGCACTCTCAATTAAGGATGATATAGGCCTTTCATTTTAGGGAAACTTTCTGGTGTTCTTTTGGGACTCTAATCCAACTTAAAACTAATCATCACGATTAGATCACACAGCTAGTGCTGAATGGAGTCCAGTTTTTAGTCTGATGCAAGAGCCGGTGATCTTAACCAGTACCACATATTACCTACTCCTGATGTCTCCTGCCATATCTTCCCCCACTACTTCAATCCTTTCTTCCGTCTTCTAAAATTAGCTGGGGCTAAAATCAGTGAAGCAACTGAACCAAACAGGCTGAAGAGAGAGAATAGCTCCTATTTTTTCCCATCATTCTGCAACCTAACATTTTGAGTTTTATTTATGCTAATGAAAGGAAGAATCCTTTGTGTCTCTTCCTTCTCTAAATCTAGGGCATGGATCACATAACTTTAAAAGAGAATAAACCCTTTTGAGGTAAAACAGGAAATATGTACTTCTTCCAGCAGTTGCCAGGTCTTCCACGTGGCACCTCTGCTAGAAGCAAGGTTTGATTTCCCTCTATTTAGAAAATGTCTCAAGACTCTAGACTAATGGGTCTAAAGTAAATCAGAGATAAACTGTTCAGACAAATGGCTTCCTCAATACACAAAGACTGAGAAGCTTTTGAATTTTTCACTGGAAATCTTAATATGACTATCTTTTAGGGGGTTCATGTTTGCTTCTCGTGGGCTCTCTGTTACCTTTGAGTTTGACTGTAATAGTAAAATTGTAATATGCCATTTCCTTTAAAAGAATTTATTTGCTGGTGATAGCTTAGGTTTTTGAGTGTGTGTGTGTTGCTTTTTATCTTTTCTGTGGTCTTTCATGTTAGGTAATAGAGCAGTGATAGCATGAAAAGATACTGTCAGTGCCCCCTTTTCTTGATATCTCCTTGTCTTTTACATATGCTAATGTATTGGGGCTCTTTTGAGGTTTAAATAATGTTGATGGCCTCTTAATCTATGGCATAGCAGGCTGAAATGCACAGTACTCCTTGCAGTAGCTAATGATATGATCAAATTAGCAAGAGTTTATCCTTCTACATATGTTCCACATTCCAAGGGCACATTCCTAATAGGCCAAATTACCAATTTACAAATTATCCTTGCCTTAATTGCTTATTTTCATGTTATCTTTTTAGGAAAAAACTTAAGAGAAGTTAAAAACAGCCCAGGGGCCACAGTTTTGAAAATACATATTAAAGTTATATATCCTTACTGGTGGATGATCCTGTGGTTAATGACAAACTTGGTTATTGAGTAGATATGTAGTTTATGTATATCATGTCTCAAATGTATAGCATAAAGCTTTAGATATAGGAGATACTTAATGAATTGATGAGGTACTGTATTCAGACATGGAAAATCCAGCCTGGTCAATCAATAGTTTATTGAACTCCTTTTACATTTAAGACCTCTGCCAGTGCTTTTGTTATTAGCATATATAATAGCAACTAATATTTATCAAATACTTAATATCAGATATTATGCCAGGCACTTTCTATACACTATTTTATTTAATCCTCATGAAAAAATCCTATGAGGTGGATTTTATTTTTGCTGCCGGTTTACAGATGAGAAAACTGATGCTTTTACTAATCAATTTATTATTAATTCACAATTGTAATTAATTCACAATTGCCAAAAGATAGAAGCAATCCAAGTGTCTGTAAACTGATATATGAATAAACAAAATGTGATAGAGATACATAAGGGAATATTTTTCAGCCATAAAAAGGAATGAAGTTCTGATACATTTAACAGTGGATGAAACTTGAAAGACACCACGATGAGTGAAATAAGCCAGACACAAAAGGACAAATATTATATGATCTCACTGATAATTAGAATAAGCAAATTCATAGAGTCAGAATCTAGAATATGGATTACCAGAGGACATGGAGGGAGTAAGGAAATAGGCTGTTAAGGCTTAACATTGTGAATTTAATTAACAGTTCTGAGTTATATATTTGAATGATTCAAAGGAGAAATGTTAAGTTGTATATACATTACTAGAATGAAAATTTTTTAAAAAAACTCCAGGGAACGGCACATCACAAGCAGTGAACTGTAAGTCAACCCATAGACTTTTGTTAATAGTACAATTATAAAAAATGTGATTTCATCAATTGAACAAATATACCATACCAATGCAAGGTGTTAATAATAGGGTAGTATATTGCAATCCTGTGTTTTATGCACAATTGTTCTGTAAACCCACGACTTCTCTAATTAAAAAACAACAACAACAATAAAGTGATTAAGCATTCATCTTAGGTCAAATAGTTATTAGGTGGCAGAGTAAAGATTTGAATACAGGTCACCTGATCCTAAAATGCTTAACTACAATATACTTCTTTGGTTTTAAATGCATGGAAAATATGACCCTACCTTTCTTAAGCCTACTCTCTATTGAGAGAGAAATAACTAATATAAGAAAAAAATGATTTTAAAATGAAGGTTTGGAAAGTCAATTAAATATAATGTCATGACAGAATAAATGGATGATAGGGTCCTTGGAAGGTACCATGACATGAAAGTGATTCTCTGATGATGCAATACGAGTACAGAGAAGGATTAGAGATTACCAGCTAAAGTGTTAAGGTTCTCCTTTCAACAATCATTCATTTAAAATGATGCTGAGAATATCATGGAGAAACAGGATAGTTGTGGAGTTCATGTTCTGGTTGGGGGGGATCTGAGTTTGTCACCATGTGCATGTGGTAGTAAGCAGCTGATGTGAGCAATAACTACTGCCTGATCTATGACTTCCTGAAAGATGAGAGAGAAAGATATATTTTAGGAACCAGGGAGACAGAGCCATTGCTGGCAGAGAGCCACTTTTGGAACAGAGAGGGCAGATGATGGTTCACCTGTAACTGAGCAGAACAGAAACTTCAGCCATGGGTAACCAGGAGTCCAAATCCATAATTAGATGTCTTCTACTGTCTTCCATGCACTCTTGGACAAATGCATAAAGAAACAATGGGTAATGGGTTTTTCCGAATGAGACCACCGAGGAATTCTCCATATCTATTATGCAGCCTGTCCACTTTGTATTTGATTTGGCTGTTAATTTTTTTCTGCTAATTAAAGTACTCAATAAAACATGGGGAAAGGCTGCTTTTTTTTATAAGTGTGCTTGTTGTGCTGTTTAAACATTTTTAGAGCTCCTAGGAAATAGTTGGGAGGGAAGCTGGGGGAGTTGGACAGTAGAAACTAGGTAGGCATAGACATATTCTAGAATCACAATATTCCCTAAAACAAATGAAACAAAAGGATGAAAATTCATACCAGTGTGCTACAGGAGTTATCATTGCAATCTGGAATAGTCTGACTCAGAGATGAGTCCTGAGGTAGTCTTCAGAGGATAAGTAGGATTTATATAAACCCTGAAGAGCTGGTAGTCCGACTGGGAGAACAGCATAAGTAAATACCCAAGGAGAGTAATAATCTACTGCAAGTAAGAATAATTGGTTTCAGGAAGGATGAAGGGTTATAATGATATGCTGACTAAAAGAGGATGATTCATAGGAAGTTGAGGCCGAAATGCAGGGAAAACTCAGGGATGTTGGCGTAACTATATCTCTGCACAGCATCAAGAGTTAAAGCCCTGGTAGCTGTCTATTTAGTCAGTGAGGCAGATTCAGGTTTTGTGAAGCTTGAAACCTACACAGTATAGAGTGTTCTCTTTATGGAAAAGAATACATAATTCAAACACAAACTTGTTAGAACTGATAACAGACCTTGGAATGGGACCTTCAAGTAAGAGACCCTGAATCCTAAGCTTCATTTAGAAATGTTTACCTCTAACTGGAGCAATGCTGACCAATAGAAATTTAATGTGAAAATTTTTATAATATATTTTATTTAATCCAATACATCTAAAATAATATCATTTCAACCCGTAATCAATATGATAAATATTAAAGAGATACTTTACCTTCTTTATTCATACTAAATCTTCAGACTCAGGTGTATAGTTTATATATACAGCCCATCCCAATTAGGACTAGGCATATTTCAAGTGCTCAACAGCCATATGTGGCTAGTAGCTACCATCTTGGACAGTTCGTGTCTGGATCCTTGCTACTCAATGTGTGATCCGTGCATCAGCATTATCTCCTGGGAGATTTGTTAGAACACAGAATGTTGGGCCTCTCTCCAGACCTACTATGACCTACTCTTGGAAAAATGATATTTTCTGGGATCAGAGGACAGTGGTGAAAATAACACAGGAAGTCTGAAGAAGAGGGTTACAATTTAGAACTGTCACTGTCAGAATTATCCTCAATAATAACATCAACATCACCTTCATCACCACCACTAACATTATCCTTGGTAGCCCATTGGTAAATCTTGAACAGTTTCAGGAAAGGGGTAAAAAAACAAACAAACAAACAAACAAACAAAAAAAAAAACACTTGAATATGAATGAGATGAGTTATAATGAATTTCGATCACTTTGGGGTGATGAAAAGGAAGGACATAACAGATATGAAGGTTATAGGTTATCAAGGTATATTCAGAAAATGGGAGACATCTAAGAGGTTATTTTGCAGTCTATTTATAGTGGATGTTTCTCAATCACCCTTACCCCCATCCTCCTATCCTCGGTACCCCAGTTCAAATAATGACAGCTCTGATCACACAGTGACTGTGGAATACATTTGACACAATTAAGAGACTTTGTTGTAAATTTTGGGATTCAGAGCTAAAGATGAAAAATGATCCTTCTGAATAATGAAGCACCTTGATTCCTGTGGCCCTGCCCACTGATGCATGTTATGGCTGACAGTGGCTCTAAAGGGAGACATGCACTTTTTGAAATGCTTCATGACTTCTGTAATTGCAAAGTATTTATTTAATTATAAGGACATCTCTTGTTACTATTGCAAAATTATTTACTCATCTTGCTGTTGAGGTAGTCCTTTATTTTTATTTGGATTCAAGAAAACATATTAAGTGTTTGTAATTGGAACAACCAAAGCATGTTAGGATTCAAAATCCCATTTCATTCTTTGTTGTTGTAGGAATGAATTTTCCAGAAAATGCTTGGTTGATTTAGCGAACTGAGTGCCTCTTTGGTGTAAAGAAAAACCCAGATATAAAACACCATGTATTCAACTGTATATTTCCGTAATCTGGGCAGTATCTGGAACATAGTTAGCATTCAATAGATACAGTGTGGATGGATGGTTGGTGGATAGATGGCAAGGCAACAATTATTTCCCCTACTTGTAGTTGAACCAGCCATTGCTTATAGTATAATTAACCAGTTATTTCACTGAAACACATATTTTACCTGTCTTTTGAAAAATTGAAGGTGACTGTTTAATACTGGTTGATCTAATCAGGTGTTCATTTGTGTGGATAATAGCCCAAGACAGTGAGTTGGTCATTATGAATTATGTGGAAATGGTCTTCTATAGCCTTTGACTCTCCTTTTCCCAAAGAGAAAATAGAAATAAAAAACAACCTTTCAAGCAATCAAATACTATATTCATTTAGTCCATTATGAGCAATGAACAGATTCAGAAAATTATGTGCTATATCTCTAACAGAAATATGTGGTACAAGACTCATTTTTGTTGTGGCTTAAAATTCTAGTTACTAAGCATATGTAGAATGCATATTTTGTGTCAATTACTGTCTAGGTCTTGGAGAAATATAGATAATTAAGACTCTGTCCCAGCTCACCTTCCTTTTGGGCAAACTTGTATGTAACTATATGATGTTGGATTCTAAGAAGTACAATAATAAATCAATGATCAAAGTAAAAGAGAATCAAAAGGAAAAGATCATCATTCTTATTAGGCAATGAAGGAAACTTCACAGGTGGGAATATTTTAGTTCAGCCTTGAAGGATGGTCTGGCTCAAAAAATGGGGAAAAATAAAATTGCAGACAAAGGAATAGCATGTTCAAAGGATTAAATGCAGATGAGTAAATATTCTTTTATTGAATTAGTAGTATATGGGACTGTAAGGGTGGGGTGTATTTGGCAGAGTGTTGAGGATGGTGATAGACAAGTAATTTGGTACTGGCTGGTGAAAGACTTTTTAGACTCTTTTAGGATGTTTGGTTTTTAATTTATGTGACACAGACAATCAAATATTTTTCCTTTTTTTTTTTAATATTATTGAAATATATTCACACACCATACAAACCATCTAAAGTATACAATCGTGCTGGCACATAATTTAAATTTAAATTTTCTGGTTCTTTAAATGAATTAAATTATGAAATTAAAGCAGAATAATTTTGTGAAAACTAAGGTATTCAGTCCATTCAGTTTGATAGTGTATCATCAATATGGTGGGAAACCTGAAACTAACATTTTTAGGAGAATAAATCAAATTAATCATTTTTCTTCCAGTTATTTGGCATCAACTCATGAATTAATTTGCAGGGACAGATTTCCAAAGCAAAAATATTTTTCTTTACAAAAGTAAAAAATATCTTTTTCCTTCCCTGTGTCTTACCCTATGACACTGTGTTAACCTAAGACAGTTAATAATTTGCTCCTGTTGAAGTACTCAAGAACATAAGAAAATGATTGGCCTTTTAGAAATAAATACATTCTTATTGTGTGCGTATTCTATTGTCAACCACTAGTCTGAAAGAATTTTCATGGCTATTTTATTGAATTCCTCGTCCAAACCTGGAAGTTTTGTTTGTTTGTTTGTTTGTTTGTTTGTTTATGTTTTAAAACACACGATATATTTTTGTGGCTATTCCTTCTATAACTAAATGTTATGGAGCTGTGACACATAGATGCAACAGTTAGTGATATTAATTTCAAAGAAAATTTAAATTATAGTTCAAATAAAATAGTTCATTTGGAACTATAATCAACTAATGAGAAACTTTTCAGTGTCAATTTCTAAGACAGTTAATCTTATTGGAATCAATAGTGGTAGCTTTGAAGGACCCTTTAATCAGGTTTCTCGGTCAAGAACCAGGACAACACAAACCTGCTAACTTAAATCATTTTTGGATTATTTTGTTGGTGTTGATAAGTTGTGTTTATTAGTTGTTTTTTTTTTTTTTTTTTTTTTGCATAGTGGTTGATATGTATCTTCTCCTCCATTAAGAAAGTTAGTTGAGAGCTCCTTATACTCTACCAGGGGTCCTTATCCCGGATCCAGAAATCCTCAAGGTATTCATGGACAGACTTGCAGGGCAGGAAGGATGCCTGAACTTAGATAGGAAAAATCACATCTTTGTTTTCACGTGTCACATTGCTTTGCTACTGTCTTCCAAAATTGTGTTCCAAACCTCTCACTCCTGTCTGTTTCTTTCTCTCTGCACTGCTCCCTTTAGTGTTTCCTGTAGAGCAGGTATCTTGTTCACAAACTCTGCCATTGTCTGTTTGTCAGAGAATATTTTAAGCTCCCCCTCATATTTGAAGGACAGTTTTGCCAGATATAGGATTCTTGGTTGGTGGTTTTTCTCTTTCAGTATCTTATATATATCACCTACTTCCTTCTTGCCTCCATGGTTTCTATTGAGAAATCCACTCATAGTCTTATCAAGCTTCCTTTGTATGTGACAGATCACTTTTCTCTTGCTGCTTTCAGGATTCTCTCTTTATATTTGACATTTGATAATCTGATTATTAAGTGTCTTGGCATAGGTCTACTCACATCTATTCTGTTCGGGGTATCTGCCCTTTTTGGATCTGTAATTTTATGTCCTTCACAAGAGATGGGAAAGTTTCGTTGATTATTTCCTCTATTATTGCTTCTGCCCCTTTTCCCTTCTCTTCTCCTTCTGGGACACCAATAACACATACATTCGTGCATTTTGTGTTGTCATTCAATTCCCGGAGAAATTGCTCATATTTTTCCATTCTTTTCTCTATCGTTATTTTGTGTGTAGGCTTTCAGGTGCCTTGTTCTCCAGTTCTTGAGTGTTTTCTTCTGCCTCTTGAGATCTGCTGTTGTATGCCTCCATTGTGTCTTTCCTCTCTTGTGTTGTGCCTTTCATTTCCATAAATTCTGTCAGTTGCTTTTTTTTGAACTTTAGATTTCTACCTTATGTATGCCCAGTGTTTTCATTATACTCTTCACCTCTTTTGGCTTATCTTCTCTAAACTTTTTGAATTGATTTAGCATTAGTTGTTTCAATTCCTGTATCTCAGTTGCAGTGTAAGTTTGTTCCTCTGACTGGGCCATAACTTAGTTTTTCTTAGTGTAGGTTATAGTTTTCTGTTGTCTGGGCCTCTGGTTTCCTTGGTTACCCCAATCAGTTTTTCCCAGACGAGAAGGAACTCAGGTCAAGAAGGAGGCAATAGTATCACATCTCCTTGAGGGTGTCTTAGTTTGTCAGTTTGAATGTATTATGTCCCCCAAATGCCATTATCTTTGATGTAGTCTTGTGGGGCAGTTGTTTTGGTGCTAATTAGATTGGAATCCTTTGAGTGTTTCCATGCAGATGTGACCCACCAAACTGTAGATGATAACTCTGATGAGATAATTTCCATGGAGGCATGGCCCCACCTATTCAGCATGGGCCTTGATTGCTGGAGCAGTATATAAGCTCAGACAGAAGGAGAAAGCTGCTACAGCCAAGAGGGACACTTTGAAGAAAGCACAGGAGCTGCAGATGAGAGACAGTTTGAAGATGGCTTTTGAAAGCAGACTCTTGCTCCAGAGGAGCTGAGAGAGAACAGATATCCCAAGTGCAACTAAGAGTGACATTTTTGAGAATCTGCAGCCTAGAGAGGAATGTCCTGGGAGAAAGCCATTTTGAAACCAGAACTTTTGAGCAGACGCCAGCCGCGTGCCTTCCCAGCTAACAGAGGTTTTCCAGACACCATTGGCCATCCTCCAGTGAAGGTACCCAACTGCTGATGTGTTACCTTGGATACTTTATGGCCTTAAGACTGTAACTGTGTAACTAAATAAACCCCCTTTTATAAAAGCCAATCCATTTCTGGTGTTTTGCATTCTGGCAGCATTAGCAAACTAGAACACTTAGATTGATACAAATCACTGTGCTTTTCTGCCTAGCAGGTGTGCCTGTCAGCCTGTCACTCCAGACTGGTGTAAGGAGGTGTGGCCTGTGGCTCTTTTCCCCCAAGCTCTGTGATCTGGTTCTGAATGGAAGGTAGTAGAGCTTGGCACCACCTCTTTCCTCTTAGGGAAAATATCCCCCCTAGGGAGAGGTCATTAGCATTTGAATAGTCTCTGACTCTGCTATTTCCACCCTTGCCTGGTTCTGAGTGCTGGGAATTGAAAGTGGCTGAGCCTTTCTCCACTGAGCCGAAAAAGGGACAGAAAACTTCTTCTTCAGGGTCAGTCCATGGACCCCCTCACTTTCACCCATTGGCCAGAGATAGCACGTGGTCCCCTGGGCTCCCCCTCCCTCCCAGAGAGGTCCTCCGGCTCCCCAAGGTCAGTCATCATCAAAAGCCTCTGTCTGCTTGCTGGGGATTTGTAGCTTGTAGTGAGCAGTCTACATTTGTTAATTAAAACCCCAGTTGGAGCTCAGCTGAGCTATATTCACTTACTTGGAGAGTGCTGTTCTCTAGCACAGTGAGGCTTCACAGTTCAGGCCATGGGGGGAGGGGGCTTCCCAGCTTGGATTCATAGTTTTTACTTACAGATTTTATGCTGTGATCTCGGGCAGTCCTCCCAATTCCAGTTGGTGTATGATGAGCGGACAGTCATGTTTGTCCCCCTGCAGTTATTCCAGATTATTTACTGGTTGTTCCTGGTTGTTTATTAGTTGTTCCTGGGCGACTGACTAGTTTCCACTCCTCTCTATGCCACCATCTTCTTCCTTCTTCCAAACCTGGGAATTTTACATTATCATTCCCGTTTATTTTAGAGGTAAAGAGACTGAGGGATAATGAGATACTCTGTTTGAAAATGGGTCGTGCTTTAAAAAGGTTTCAAAACTGAGTCTTGGTTCAGAAAGAGGTATGAGCAAGCAGACCTGGTTAAAATTCAGACTTAACTATGTACTTAAACTTGCTGAATGTCAACTTTCTGATGTATAAAATGGAGAAAATAATAGGGATAGTTAGGGGGTTTAGATAAAGGATCCTCTTTGGGGAGGATGAGAGTGGACACTTAATCAGACAAGGGCTTGGGTATGGATTCTTTAGTTTTGTAAGAGTTTATCAACTCTGCCTTCTGTTCTGTGGACTTTTAAAAGTTACCCATAGTCAGGAACAGAAAATTGTTAGACTCCATGTCTTTCAGAGACTTTATCCGCAGTTGTTCTGCTATCCAAGTCTTTTGTCACTTCACCTGTATATCTTTTCCTTTTCATTATTAGCTGAAAGGGGAAAATCTCATGAAACTCTTATCTATAACATATTGAGTCATTATTAGGCATGGTTAATTTGAATCATGTGAAGATATAGATGGGTTGAACAACTAAAAATCTAAATGATAGAGAAAAATGTAAAGCAAGCATTATAAAGAAAGAAAAGTGTTTTTTTTACTGATAGTAATGAAAAAAGATCTCATTTATAGTATGAAATAATTTGATTATTATGGTAATAGTTATTTTATACTGCCTTTGCCTGATATAATCAACATTAAGACATTTTAAAGATCTATATCATGTTAAATTACATTTTACTGATTATGTCTAATCATATTATATCTAATCATCTGAATCCTGACTTAAAGACCATATGTTCACTAAATCATTATCAAGCTATGGAAGAAATTTTATTTTAGGCCAACATTGTGCTAATTATTTTCTGTATGTGTGTAAGCCAAGTCTTTCTTCTGCACCTAATCATACATTTTTAATCAAAGTTTTTATACTTGGTATAAGAAGGGAAATGAGATTAGCAGGTATATTTTTGATATTTGGAATGTGACATTCAACACTTTTCCTTTCTTCCTTTCTTCTTACTGTTCTGCCCCATTCCTCTACTCTCTTCCCCTTTTCTTTCTTCTTCCCCCTTTCTTCTTTCCTTTCTTTTAAAGAAATTATCCATTGTTTCAGCATCTGCTTTGTAAAAGCTTAGTCCAAATCTCTAGTCTGAGAATACTAAGATATAAAAGATACTGGCCTTGAGCATAAAGAATTCCTATTCCAGTAAAAGGGAGAAACAAATACTGTTCAACCAATAAGTAGGCAAATAGATAGCAATAGAGAGAGAGAGGTATTTAAGGGTTGTGTGTGTGTGTGTGTGAGAAAACACAAGAGGGAGCGATGTCCTGAGAAACTGTGATTATAACAGCACATTTGTAATAAGTAAATAAATAAATAATTACATAAATAAATAAATCCGTTATATGAGGTTATGATGAATAGTCTTATGCAGAGAAATTAATTGCTATTATGGAATCAACAAATGAAGTTTTTATTTTCCATTTACCATATAATAGTAAGATTTCATTCTTCATAGAAGAAGTATATTACTGATGGTGACATCATTACATGTGTGCAGTGACTTGTTTTAGCTCCTCTTTATTCTGGAAAGCATTGATAAGGGTGAAATCTCTGATGCTTAATTGCAGGTATCAGTTGAAATTAGGTAAACCTTTGGCATCTTCTTCTCTCCCAAACCCAACCCTGTTAACTCACCACTGGATGGCTTTTGACATTTGTGAAAGAACGTAAGCAAACTTCTGTAAAGAATAGATGACACTGGCTGAGGATGAAATTGAAATAGCTCCTTTTTAAGATTCTCTAGTGATTTGAAGGACATTGGTGAGTGAATACTTACAGTGCAAGTTTCATATAAACAAGTGGCCTTTTCTCTATTCCATTATGTTTAACTTTCTCAATAGCAGCCTTATGGACAGATCACCTTTTATTCTTCCTCAAAGAAGCAATGCAGTAGAGTAATGCACTCAAAATGCTACTTACCCTCAAAGTGAAAAATCTGCCAGTTCAGTGCTTCATATAAAATCTTCATATAAGATCTTCTCACATGGTAGATGCAGACACTTAGTTTATGGTTTCTTGGCTGAACTGTTAAAAGTTTTGTAAAATGCAATTCAGTAGAACCATTGTAAAAATTCATTTATATTATCAGCAAAAATAACACCAAATAACTAAATACTGCAAAGTATAGTTGATTATATGCCAATATGCTGCCTAGAACAATAGTCAATACTATTTGCAATACACCTATTGATGCATTTTATTTTTTTCAAGACTGAAAAGAGCCAGTTGTTTTCTTGCAGAAACCTAAAGTGTGCCTTCCTTGTGACTCTCTATGAAAATATTTCTTCAACTTTTCACATATACTGTTTAGTATATAGTTCTTTTAACAAATGACACCAAAGTTGGATAAAGTAAAAACACTATTTTAAAAGAGATGTGCAACCTTTTTGTTATGTAGAATTGATAATGCTTTATTCATGCTGACTTGGAATTTTTAACTTGATGTTGTAGATTTTAATAATGTGAAATAATGTTTACTCAGCAATGTATGTTCTTTGTAAATACAGGGAAAGCTTTTCATTGAGGCAAAAAAGGGGAGCATTTCAAAATTACAGAAACCATGTTTTGGGAGTTCAGATTTTCTGTTATTTTTAATGGTTCCAGGGCTTATAGAAACTCCTACAAAGCATCCTAGCAGTCACTCTATGAATTCATCTTGTCTTCCTCTCCGTGTGTTATTTATATTTCTGTATTCTTCAAATGTATCAAGATTTGCTTGTCTTTTCTGTCTATCTCCAAAATGTTATTTTCTGTTTACTAAATTTTTTTAAGACTCCAGGCTCTGGCATCATATGTCTTTTCCTAAGCACTTACTATTTTGAGCTGAATATTGTGTTCATAGTGCAGAGGCCCTGTTGATTTCCCCAAGATGAAAACATTACTGAGTTATGTGCAGACCTGAACACAAAATCTGGCCCTAAAGTTGTTTGAGATTATTCATCGGAAGAATTTTCCAGCTCTCTTTTTGTTCCTGCCCAAAGCTACTGAGTGCCTCTTAAATCACTGACAGAAAATTTAGGTCAACACATTGCCTGAGGTCATTTAAATTTCAAATCTGCTGCCATTTTCCTGCTTGTAGCTATTGGGAGAGAGAGGATTGAACCTACAGTTATTGAGCTGGAGCTGAGAATTGGCACAGGAAACTTCAACTCAGAGTCAAACTTATTTTTGCTCCACTGAAGGAAGTATGTCACAAAGGTTAATGAGACTAAATTGGCATTCTGTCTTCTGACTCAATACTGAATTGGGATCTACACATAGTGATAAGGCTAAGAATCTTGCCAGATTTTGTACCACTTATTACAGATTAGGACTCAGATATTTATATCTGTTTTTTTTTTTTCTTTGTTAGAGAAGTTATGGGTTTATAACAATCAAGCATAAAATACAGGATCTCCATATACCACCCCACCACCAATACCTTGCATTGGTGTGGAACATTTGTTACGATTGACGGTAGCACATTTTTATAATTGTACTATTAACTAAAGTACATGGCTTCACTTGGGGTTCACTGTGTAGTATAGTACCATGGAACTTTTTTTAAAATTTTTATTCTGTTACCAAATATGCAATCTAACATTTTCCCTTTTAATCAAATTCAGATTTATCTCTCAGTGCTGTTAATTGTGTTTACAGTGTTGTGCTACCATTACCCCAATCCGTAACCAAAATCTTTCCATCATTTCAAACAGGAACCCTATATATTTTAAGCCTTAATAATTTCCCTTTCCCTATCTCCATGCTGTCCCTGGTAACCTATATGCTAGATACTGACTCTATCAGTTTGCTTATTCTAATTGTTTCAAGTCAGTGAGATCATATGATATTTGTCCTTTTGGGTCTGGCTTATTTCACTCAACATGATATCTTCAAGGTTTATCCACACTATTGCATGTATCAGGTTTTCATTCCACATTTTATTTATCCATTCATCAGTTGATAGACCCTTGGGTTGCTTTCATCTTTTGGCAATTGTAAGTAATGCCAGTATGAACATCAACATGCAAATACCGGTTATAATCTCTGCTTCAATTCTTTGGGGTATATACCAAATGGTGGGATTGCTAGGTCATATGGTAATTCTATAATTAGCTTTCTGAGGAATGCAAAACTGTCTTCCACAGCAGGTGCACCATTTTACACTGGCATAAGTAGTGAATGAGAGCTCCTATTTCTCC